>NW_028270155.1:40279620-40432120 GCF_037043375.1 Chiloscyllium plagiosum
ACTATCACCTTCATCTCCTCCCCCACTGACCTATTGTACTCTATGCTACTCTATCCCCACCCCCACCCTCCTCTAGCTTATCTCTCCACGCTTCAGGCTCTCTGCCTTTATTCCTGATGAAGGGCTTTTGCCCAAAATGTCGATTTCAAAGCTTTTCGGATGCTGCCTGAATTGCTGTGCTCTTCCAGCACCACTGATCCTACTCTCCATATTGCCTGCAACATCATCCTTCACTCGCTCTTGCCTCCCAAAGGCCCACACCACTAACTCTGCAGGGTGGCACTTCCACCACTTCTGCAGGGAAACATTCTGCTCGACCAGAAATCACCTCCTCAATCTCTGAAGGTAAGAGTACTGAGGCCCCCAAAGGAAGCACTAGTCAGGCTGACTCCTGCTTTACCCAACAATTTAGATACTGCTACCTCAATGGGAAAGTTAGGCTTGGAGAGTGTGGGATTACAATCTAGTGAACACCTCACTCTGCATCTGGCTGGGGAAGAAATGCCCAAGGTCGCTGGCACTCAGATGACTGACACAGACCAGGCGCTTGCTCAGTACCAGGCAGGAACGGACACTATGGTGTCAGCAATGAAGGTCTTTATCTGCATGCACAGGACAAATAGCAGACAGGCATGTGAGGTGCAATAGCCCACATTGCTAGAATCTGCAGCAATGCAGCAAACAAGCAAACAGTCTGCTCCTGAGACAGCCACAGACAGCCAGATCCAGCACACTCTGCTAGAGAGGTACACAATCTCTCATTCCAATACCTCACCCATTGGTCCTCAGGACCTAGTACTTCAAGAAAGCTGGCATGCACTGTGCTGCCAGGAGGAACTCAGCTGGAGGTGAAGGCACAGTGAGGCCCCTCAATAGTCTCCTCTCAGGATACCACAGAGGTGGTCAGGGCCTCCAACTCCACCCTGCCTGCCCACCTCCCAAACTTTGGAAGTTCAAATCAAGGAGGTTAGTTTGCCTCTGGCAAGGGGATCCTCAGCATGTTTGGCCCATCCAGGCCATTAACATCCTAGGGGTCACCTGGCCAAACCTCCAGGGTTAGGGCTCTACTGCCAAGCAGACTCTGTCCATCTTGGCTGTGGGGAGTGCAGTAAGATGCAGTCAAAGTGAGAGGAAGAAAATTTACTGAGGGCATTTTGGTGGAACAGGTGACAATGACTTATGAATGATTGATTGTGAACATTAGAATAATATTTCTCTTGCTTTAACCATACATCCAGTTGTTAGTCTTTCTGTGTCAGACTATATAGTTACACTCTCTGGCAGCATTTCATGGCAACAATTAAGATTCCATGGATGAAAATCTTCTATTTGGAGAGCCTACTGCATCATGGGAAAGCAAGATGAACATTGTGTACACATGGCCTTGTTGGCTGCTGGCACCTTTGGCCCAACTGTGCAATACACCTATTGTTTTACCACCTCCATGGCCAAAGTGCTGCTGCTAAAGAGTCACTCAGCAATGTCTGTGGCAGTGAGGTGCAATACACAGACAGGGCCAAAGGTTTAGAATGGCCAAGGAATAGGGACCCTCAGATCTATGTCATGGATAGTACATGAATCTTAAAGTGTAAAAGACCTAACATTTGGGACCCCCTTCCTCTGAAGTAGGAATACTTATCCCCAACCCCCTATCCAGAGTACTTTCTTCTACATTGCACACTTTTGATTTCTAATACTATTTATGGAGACAGTTATAACTTTTCATCCTTTGGCTTCCAGTCTTTGCCTGAATATGTCAGTGACCCCTGAACAATTGCATCCTATTTCTGGTAGTCCATCTCCCAACTCCCATAAGCTTCACAAGTCCCTAACTCCCAAGTCTACACATGCCCGCATTCTACCTTTACCATCAGCTCCTACCATATGCGATGACCATATCAGCTACAGGCATTCACTGTCCTTTCCCCAATGCCCTCATAACACTTCCTTCCTATGCTTAATCAAATCAATCTTTTGTAGATACTGACCCCCTTCATAATTATAATTCTTTTCTCCCGACAGCCTGCTGCCTCCAGTCTCTATGGATTAACTCATGCGGAGCCATAGACCTGACTGTGACTCAACCCTGGACTGCACAGGTACAGAATCCCTGACTGGAATCACCCTGAGTTGATTACTGACCATGTCCAATCCCTGGACTGTATTGGGAGCAGGATTGCCCATGACCTACTGAGCTCCCTGACTGACAGGTGCATCCATGGACTCTGGAAAGGATGACTCCCCTATGAATTTGATACATGGCTGTGGTTTGCTGCACAGTGTGTTTATGATATATGGTTCTGACATAGGGTGCAGGTGTACCTAGTACATGGCCATACAGCAGATGTATGCCTCCTTGATGGAGACCACTAAGTGAGCAAGTGCTGAGAGCACATGAGCAACCTTGGGTTACAATCTGGGTCAATCTATGAGCAGGGTGCCTTGACTGTGCATACAAAGCGTCCCTTTCAATCCTAGTTACTGGAGCACCCTCCAAAGCAAGTCTGCATTTCCTGAGAACACTGACAGTGTTTCAGAAAGGTGCCACAATAGTCATGAGGGATTGCTAGATGCTGGACATCTATTCTGTGAATAAGAGGAGTTTGCAACTGATGCCTGTGGACTGTTCCCTGAGCTACATGGTGGCACAGTGGTTAGCACTGCTGCCTCACAGTGCTGGAGACCCGGGTTCAATTCCCGCCTCAGGCGACTGTCTGTGTGGAGTTTGCACGTTCCCCCCGTGTCTGCGTGGGTTTCGTCCGGGTGCTCCGGTTTCCTCCCACAGTCCAAAGATGTGCAGGTCAGGTGAATTGGCCATGCTAAATTGCCCGTAGTGTTAGGTAAGGGGTATGGGTGGGTTGTGCTTCGGCGGGTCGGTGTGGACTTGTTGGGCCAAAGGGCCTGTTTCCACACTGTAATGTAATGTAATCTAAAAAATCTAATCTACAGTTTGGTCATGCTCAACATGGAGGGCATTCGGAGCAAACTGCAAGCTGAATCCGCCAAGTACAATAACCACACTGGTCTCCATGTCTAGTTTTTTTTTGATATGTAAGATAGGAAGCTGAATATTAATTAGGTAAGTTGTATTGTCAACAAGGCATTTAACAAACAACAACTCCCCCTTAATTGGCAACTTGCCGCTGTCTAGCGAGAAATTTTCCAAACCAACTTTGAAAAGCATGGAAAATGGAGGGAGTTACTTCTGACTTCAAGATGGGTCTGACTGAACTTCTCATCTGATCCTACCACTCATTTTGCCATAGCCCACATCACTCAGACCCCTGTACAATTCTGCCTTATAGAATGCCCAAACTGTCAGTTCATTATATGTTAAGTAGATGAAACCTATCAGATTTGTAATAAGCAATATTTCTCATTATTTTAACAGAATATTTGTGATTCAAATATGTTCTGATAAAACTTGAAAACCTTATAAAGATACAACAAAATGACTCTTGTTGAGTTGTGGAAACTGGACCAACTAATCACCAAAGAGATCTAAAAGTTGTACAACTGGTGATTCAGCATGGTACTTTATACACGACAATATAATTAGAATTTGCTGACATGCATATACACTAAGTTTTAAAAATGTCTGTACTGTATATTCACTAAATTGATCTCTAAACCCCTATCTGAAAAGACTAATTAGAAGATTGCATTTGGATAATTGTACCTAACTTAAATTCAAGACGGCTTACCCAAAAACTGTAAGTAAGAGATAAGTGTATATGGCCTACAAAGCTAAAAGACGTTTATAATGGAGAAGTTCAGTTAAGTGCAATTATGCAGTTATCATTGTCCGTCATGGCACACTCAATTATGTGCAACTAATCTGGGACTGTTAGAGCGAGTAAATCTGAGTTAGTATATTATCAATAATTAGCATCTTTAAGAAGACTCCAAATAGCATCAACTTGCATTCAGTCGAAATGAGTACAGTTTAAGGGGCAATGTTAATTTAGCTTAGCAGTTCTGCACAATTGTGTTTATTAACTTCATAAGCACATAAACTGCAAAGTCAAGTGCACACAAATATGTAGACTGCCACAGTAATTTCAACCAGTCACTGTCATTGCAATATTCTTTAAACAGGATTAAATTTAGTTGCTGATTTTGAAAATTTCCGGAACATTGATGCTCAAGTTTTCAGACCAGAGCCACATCGAGGGGGTCACATCATATTTTCAAAACACTAAATTAACAATTATAAAATTGAGTAGATAATGAGCAAGCAAAATCATGGCTGCTTTCTTCTTGACTCTGTTTCCTTCAACTGTCTATTAGAATGTGCTCTGTTACACTGTGCACCTAATTTCACCCTCAATAACGTGAAAATATTGCAAAAACACACATTCTTTGGCTGTTCGGTTTGGATTGGAGGTGTGAAGTAAAAGTATTGATTAGTGGTGCCAAAATATACCCTTATGCCAGCCTTTGCATTTACAGTAGATTGCATGTTGAAATGTTGTTACTAACCTCAAATCTGCTGCAACAGCAGGGCAACAAACCTCAGAATACAATTGTTCCATTTTACAGAAATACAGTCAAGAAGAGCATGAATGAGGCAAGAAAGGTTGCCTAGGAAACAACTCAGACTAGACAATTATTATAGTACTATGTTCACGTCTCATGCTTAGACTAGAGATGGACTTTGAATTATGTTACTGACTGGTATCTGTCCGGTACAATTACTCACTGCTGCCACCTACCAGCAAAAAGCATAACCTGCAGCATTTTAAGCAGAGCAAAATACGCAAAAGATTGTTGTATTGATTTTAATGTATCAGTAGATCTAAATATGGAAGTAAGGATCAGTTACAGACTGCAAAAATTGCATAAAACATAAGTGAAACATGAACCTTGCCTTATCCCGAAACATGATATTGCTTTACAGCACATTGCATAGTGTGACATTCCTTATTATACTCATCCGAGCATTTATTTTCATTTTATGTTGTGGTGAATGTCATGCTGCCAGATATGGATAAGCCGTCCTAGATAGAATTATGTCATTTGACAAAGTTATATCGTCCTAATGGTGGTAGACCTTGAAAGGCTAGTAATTGTCTCATGGAAGTCCTTCCTGATGCAATTACGAATGTAAAAGGATCAGAATCCAAACTGAAAAATACATATAGTGAAGGTTGAACAATTTATATAGGTGTTACAAATATTGAATAATAAAGATTCCTCATATCTGTTTTTAGGCTTGAATACTCAGGATGACGGTATTGCTAGCATTTATTATCTATCTCCCGTTGCCCTTGATGAGACGAATTCTTGAACCACTGCAATTTTGTGAAGAAAGTACTCCATGCTGTTAGGTAGGGAGTGCCAAGATTTTGACACAGTGACTATGCAGGAACAATGAAAATTGTCTAAGCCAAAATACTGTGGATGATGGAAGTGATGCTGTTCATATATAAGATCATGGTTTTAGCAGCTACTGCTATGCAAACTGCAGATATATATTTACAGTGCATGAATATTGGAGGGAATCAATGTTTAAACCAGTGGATGTGGTACTAACTGGATTATTTATTCTGGATATCATTGGATTTGGATTGATAGAGCCACAATCATCTAGCAAGTTGATAATTATTCCATTGAACTCTTTATTTGTGTTTTATAGGTGGTTTTGAATGTCACTATGGAATACCCAGTCTTGGAGTTTCTGTAGAACCACTATGTTTATGTGGCTGGTTCAGTTTGTTGTATGTGAATCTGAAAGGGGTAATATGGAGAATCATCAACAATAATGGTGTTTTATGAACTTGTGGGCAGAACAACTTAGGATCTCGAAGAAGTGATATCCAACATCTGGCCCTCCTATAAGTTTCTGTGACAATATCCAATACGTCAAAGTAAACTGTAGCTAGTTTCTAACATTCAAAAAAAAATGCTGTTAACTACAAGAGACTCTAGTTAGACCAGGAATAGTTTTCCTCTTACACAATAGGCACTGTAGTTTTGTATTCTTAAGGAGGATGGTGGTAGGGGCTTACAGCGGAGTGAGCTGGCTTGTTTATATAACACATTGCAGTATTTGGTCAATGATAACCCAAATTTGCAAATAAATGTTAGAAATGTGAGATGAAGAAAGGTAGTTGTTGATTCAAGGATTTCATCAAGACCTCATTACGAGACCTTCATCAAGAACTCCTATACTCCTTTAAGTATAGGAGTTGGGAAGTCACATTGAGGTTGTACAGGACATTGGTGAGGCCTCTTCTGGAATACTGTCTCTAGTTCTGGATATTATTAAGCTGGAGAAGGTTCAGAAGACATTTACCAGGATGTTGCTGGGTATGGAAGGTTTGAGTTATAGAGAGAGCCTGGATATGCTGGGATTTTTTCACTGGAGCATAGCAAGTTGAGAAGAGACCTTATGGAAGTTTATAAAATTACTGGTAGTTGTCTTTTGCCTAGGATGAGGAATTTCAAGACTAGGGGACACATTTTTAAGATGACAGGAGAGAGATTTAGAAAAAGACATGTGGGGCAAATTCTTTACAGAAAACGTGGTTCGTGTGTGGAATGAACTTCCTGAGGAAGTGGTGGATGCGGGTACAATTACATTAAAAGACATTTGGAAAAGCACATGAATAGAAATGGTTTGGAGGAATATGGGCCAGGAGCTGGTAGAAGGATTAGTTTAGTTTAGGATTATGTTCCATATGGATGAGTTGGACTGAAGGGTCTGTGTCCGTGCAGTATTACTCAATGACCCATTTACCATATGTTTCAAAATAATACAATGATTGAATGATCTGATAATGTGAATTTAGAAAAAGACACTGATCATTATTTCTCATCCTTAAACATAAAGGCAAACTGCTTCCAACATTGTCAAAAATCACACAACACCAGGTTATAGTCCAACAGGTTTAATTGGAAGCACACTAGATTTCGGAGCGACGCTCCTTCATCAGGTGGTAGTAGAGGGCTCAATCCTAACACACAGAATTTGGAGTAAAAATTTACAGTGTGATGTAACTGAAATTATACATTGAAAAATTGATTGTCATACAGTATTTTTACCTTTTGCTATGACTCATGTTATGTCTCATTGTCAGCATGTTAGTAGTTTTAAGAGACTTGTTCAAGATGGTCATCATTACATGTTACCTGAGGGTATAAAGTGTCATACTCCACTTTACCCCAGGATCATATAGAGCATGACACTACTGGAAGCATGTTGCTCTTTGTAATATAATAGTTTAATATTAGCCCTTATACTTATTGATTTATTTATTTTAACATCTACTGAAGTACACTGAAAAGCTTTATTTATGAGCAGTACAGGCAGATGTACGCAAGGATGTACGAATCAGAAACATTTAGAGGCGTACAGACTACATTGCACAGGACATGCACTAGGTGAGAGAAACGTTAGCAAATTTAGCAGTATTTAAGGCTAGAGAGACAATAGACAATAAGTGCTGGAGTAGGCCATTCAGCCCTTCGAATCAGCACCACCATTCATTATGATCATGGCTGATTATCCACAATCAGTATCCTATTCCTGCTCAACTCTGTTTTAATTGGCCTACCCTTTATTTTTAAACTGGGTCCTCTGGTTCTGGACTCACACATCAGCGGAAACATGCTTCCTTCCTCCAGAGTGTCCAAACCTTTAATAATCTTATACGTCTCAATCAGATCCCCTCTCTTCCTTCTAAACTCAAAGAGTACACAAGCCCAGTCGCTCCAATCTTTCTACATGTGATAGTCCCGCCATTCTGGGAATTGATCTCGTGAACCTAAGCTGCATTCATCACTCTATTCATCAGTCTAATAATGGCCGGGAAGAAGCTGTTCCTAAATCTGCTGGAGCATGTGTTCAGGCTTCTGTATCTTCTGCTAGACGGAAGACGTTGTAAGAGATCATTACCAAGGTGTGAGGAGTCTTTGATCATGTTGGCAGCCTTTCTGCGGCAGTAAGCTGTGTAAAGGAAGTCTGTTGATGGAAGGTTGGCATCCATGATGGTCTGGGCTGTGCACACAACATCCTGTAGTTTAGTGCGGGGGTCCTGGGCACAGCAGTTCCCGGGCGAGGACAGTATGCACCTGAACAGTATGTTTTCAATGGTGTAGAAGTTGGTGAGAGTCCTTATGGACATGCTGAATTTCCTGAGCCACCTGAGGAAGAAGAGGCATTGTTGTGCCTTCTTGACTGTCAAATTTACGTGGGAAGCCCAGGACAGATTGTCAGTTATCATCACTCTAAGGAACTTAGGTGTCTGAGATACATAATGTTTATCTATAATAGCTGTAATAAGTGTCCATTAGATTCTTTAGTACTGAAGAATCTACACGGATTTGTGTTACAAGAGATAAGTAAAGGATTGCTGTAATAGGAAAACATATGTTACACAGTGGTGCCTGTCTCCAATATGTTGAAGACAGATATTTGAAAACTGAATTGAAGACCAACCCGACAGCAACTTTGGACAATAGATATTTCGGACTAAAGGAAGAGTTTCTCACCCTTCATTATTATCATTATTCTGTGTCTAGATATGTTAGTAAAGCATCAGTCACCAAGAAGACATAGCTAATTTAATTTTAGAATCGATTATCTATGCTTTCAAGATAGAATTTTATTTTAAGAGTATCTTACTTAATAATTAAAAGGCTGGAGTTAGAAAACCAGCAAAACCAGAGAATACATATCAGCATTGAAGCAAATTAGAGTGCTCACTCTCCCTCTTGGACCATAAGAATTGATGCATCTGGTAAAATCTGAATCTGGAGGCAATCTTACAGTAAAGTTTTTAATTCCATTTTGCTGTAGGTCTACAGAGCTAAAGACTTTTGTTGAGTTTAAACGGTGTCTTCATATATGCAAGTAGAAGGTATAATGTTTGTTTTGATAGGTAAAAGATTTTTGAAAATTATACCAAAAACTATAATGGTATTTCACTGAGTGGGATGTAAGGTTGTTACAGAAAACCAATGCGCCAGCCACATTGCTGTGGGTCTGAAGTCACAGAGTCCAGAGTGGGTAAAGAGTGCAGATTTTCTTTCCTAAAGGACATTTGCTGTTTATAGAAGATTAGCTAGCTAACAGGAAACACAGGGTCGGTTTGCAAAGTATAAAGAGTTGTGTGCCATAGGAAGCTGTGCTGGGCATCAATATTTTGTAATTTCTATAATGACTTGAATGAAAGGACCAAGGCTATGGTTGCTAAATTTCCTGATGTAATAAATATTGGCAAGAAAGTATGTTATGAAGAGAACTTAAGGAAGCACCAAAAAGCATATAGTACTCACCTGTCTATAATGTGGGCAAGTGGGAAATGGTTAGTTTTGGAACGAAGAATAAAAAAGCATATTATCTAACTGGGAGAGACTGCAGAACTGTAAGATGCAAAGTGGTCTGGGTGTTGTTGTGCATGAATGAAAAGAGCTAGGCAAAGCAAGTAATTAGGAAAGCCTACAGAATGTTATCATTTATTTATTTTTGTATTCACTTCACAATATCTTTTGCTTCAGTTATACGGGGCATTGGTGAGACAACATTTGGCATGATTAAGTAGGTTTTCCACTTACTGCACTGTTGTTAGGGATCCTTGATGCCACACTGAAAAATGCAGCCTTGATGTCAAGGACACTCACTTTCATCTGACCTCTAGAATTCACTTCCTCTGCCCATGATTGAACCAGAGCTGTAATGAGTGGCCCTGGCACAATCCCAACTGAGTACGAACAAACAAACAGTCTCAGAACAAGAGGTAGGCTATTTAGAACTAAGGTGAGGAGCAATTACAGTACTTAGCTCCGAGGATGGTGAATCTTTCAAATTCCCTGTGCCAGAGGCCAATGGAAGCTTAGTCATTGCAAATGTTCAATAGATATTCACATATTAACAACATCAAGAAACAAGGGTTTAGATGCTAGCCCCGAAGTATTTCTATCCATGATGAGCCATCTGTATCAGTTTCACTACTTTTCTGCTTATTTTTGGTTTTCCATGTTTGAAGGATTCTGGGAGCAGTAGGCTTAGTTCTATGGCTTCAGGTTAGGGTTAGATTATTGGAGTTTGTTGCGTTTTGTCTCAGTCAGTATATCTAAAAAGGCTTTAAGAGGGACAGGATCATGATATAATCACTGCATCATAACATCTGGTCTGAGGGCATAAAGACCGTTCCCTCCACTATACTTCAGATCATTTCAAAGACATGACACCGCACAGAAAACATGCTCCTCTGTTGCAACTAAAAGCCATGTAATACCCAGATATTTGTGTGAAATGTAATGATTGTACATAATAGTTGTAATAACTTCTGTTAGATACTTCAGTAACAATATCTATGCCCAGTTTCTTATATGGGGCTAAAATAAGCATTGCTGAAACCAGATAAAATATATAATTAGAGGCAAACACAGACAATGGCAACAACGTGCTCATCTCCAAAAGATTAATATCTAGATATTTGGAAAATTGACTGAAAAAGGAAAAAACACAGCCAACAGCTCTGGACAACAGAATTTAGACAAATTCATGCTTAAACAGTATCAGTATCTGTCATTACAGATAATTATACAGGTGTTTAGATACAATATTAACCACCAAATTTCTTCCTTTTAAAAAAAAATTTGCCATAGAATCGTAGTTATCTATAGAACAAAAAAAAATCTTTGGACCATTACATGCATGCTAGTCAAAAACAGTTCTATCTTAATCCTGTTTTCCAATCTTTGGCCCATTGCCTTGTAAACCTTGTCAGACAAGGATACATCCAAGTACGTGTTAAATTTTGAGGGTTTATGCCTTTAATACTCTTCATAACTTTATACATCTGAATCATGTCCCCTTTCAAACTATTCTGCTCTAAGGAAAATGACCCTAGTCTACTCAATCTCTCTTCATAACTGAAACACTCCAAACCAGGCAGCAACCTGGTAAATTTCTTTGCATCCTTTCCTGTGCTATCATATCCCTCCTATAATGTGGATTTTATGCATTTCCTCAGATGTCAGTATTGCTGGCTATGCCAGCGACGGTTGTCCATCTTAATTGCCCATGGCAAGGTGTGGGGCAAGCTAATTTCTTGAACTGTTGCAGTTCCTACGGTGTAGGTATACCCACAGTGTTGTTAGGAATGGAATTCCAAAGATTTTACCCCAGCAGCTGTGAAGAGGCAGTGATATTTACAAGTCAGTATGGAGAGTGACTTGAAGGGAAGTTTGCAGGTGTTGGTATTCCTTTCTATCTGTTGTGCTCGTCCTCTACGAGGTAGTGGTCTCAAGTCTGTAAAGTGCCATTGAAGGAGGCTTGGTGATTTTCAGGTAGCTGTTTTGCCCTGGATGGTGTCGAGAGTTTTGAGTGTTGTTGGAGCTGTGTTCATCCAGGCAACTGGGTAATGTTCCATCACACTCCTGACTTGTGCCTTGTAAATGATGGCCAGATTTTGGAATGTCAGGAGGTAAGTTAGTCACTGCTGGATGCCTAACATCAGACCTGTTAATGTAAACAGCTTGTCTTGTTCAGTTTCTAGTTGATGGTAACCCCCAAGATGTTGATAGAATGTTATTTAGTATTAAAGAGAAATTTTAAAGCCAGCTTTAATTAAAGAAAAGTAAAAAGGATTTCAATAGATTGTAGTGCACTTTTGAGCTGAAACAAAAAACAGTGGAGTGTCACACAGAAGTTGGAGGCTAGAATGCTCTATTTCTAATGGCCAATATGAAAGTGAGAGTTTATCAAAACAGCAGCTGTAACGCCTATGATTTTTTATTAAAGAAAATAGCCATTTCTAACCTACCCTAACACAACATTAGGGGCATATGGCTTAAGGTGGCACATTTCAAAGTTTTTCAGACAGTATTATTGATAGCACAAACTTCATTAAAGGCTGGAGATTCAGTGATAGCTTGCTGAATTACAATTGTTCAAATAACATACGGGTTTCATTTTTTAAAATTAATCAATTGATGATCCCATGAAAAGACCATTAAAAATCTTGATTTTCATTAGCAAGGAGGGGTTTTGCAGAATTAACACATCCTGTCTTTCCATGGGTCATCAGAAAAGATCTAAAAAAAATGCTCAAGAAAATTCTGAAAGAAAAGCTTAAAAAAAAGCTTCAGGATTAATGTACTCCAACCAGTGTCATATAGACAACAATCCCAAGAATCTATTGTCAACCTTGTTGGACGATACTATATCAAAGGAAATGAATGGGATTTTTCCAAAGAGAAAGTGTCAGAGAAATGCATTGATTTAATCATTGCCTCTATACCAATTAAAAGGCATTAGTTAGGATCCATTGTGTAAGACAAAAGGCCATAGCATACTTGATGCATTACTTGAAGATGGACTCAAGAATAAAAGACATAAATAGAAAATCTACAACAATTACATGCCTTAGTTACAACCAGCACAATTGCAATGGTCAGTAAAGCTCACCAAATCAGCAAAATTTGTAATGTGGATTACTGCCCCTACTCAGATTTGTTTGATATCTGTAAAGCATATAGTACCAGAGGATATTTGGGTATGCATGGAAATTTGGTTTCCAAGACAAAGGCAGACCCCAGAACTAAACACAAGTGACCAACAAGATGGTACAGAACCACAACATGGGCAGTAAGGTAAGTGTCAAGAAGGTGCATGATTGCAAACACAGCAATTAGTTTCAGAATCAAAAAAAAGGACAAATTTCAGAATATGTCTGTTGTTTCCATATTGTTAACCATACACTAACGATAAAGTTACAATAGTCTTACTATTCTTACCATAGGGCTGCTCTCTCATTAGAGAGACGTGACTGGTGGTGGCTTACCCAGAGAGTTACCATGCCTCAGGTGAGGGAGAGATTGAGAAAGATAATCCTTCATGGTAACCTAAACTGGTGAGGGAATTGAACCAAACCTGCTGGCATCACTGATGCAAACAATTAAGCACTGCACATCTTGAAAGACATGTCTCTCGACAAGTTGGCACTCCATGATATAATTAATGAGACACTGACTCCTAATGGATCACCAATTCTGCATTTACAGAATCAGACTGCAGTGCAAATACATAAGCTTATCGTGTCTTCCCAAAATCTTCTACGTGGTAGACATGAAGGGTCCACCACAGAACTTCTTGTCTCGGTCTCTGGATAGTCCCAATTCATGAGATTCAAGGCCACATAGGAAAGATTTTAATTTACATTCAGTACCCATTATCCTCAGCACAGTTCCCAATCTCTCTTCACCTGGCTGGATTAAGTGACAACTTCTCCTGGGTTAGAATATCATTAGGGTCATACTGCTATAATGAGGGCATAATGTGCATGAATTTATGTGGCTCCCAACAAGTTTCAACAAGCTTCTTGGCTACCTAACAGTGAGAAAATGATGACCAGTGGCAATTCATTGGAACTGGGACTCTCAAGCTGAATGCTGTAT
This sequence comes from Chiloscyllium plagiosum, assembly GCF_037043375.1. Taxonomy (NCBI): domain Eukaryota; kingdom Metazoa; phylum Chordata; class Chondrichthyes; order Orectolobiformes; family Hemiscylliidae; genus Chiloscyllium; species Chiloscyllium plagiosum. Next base: position 40,293,031 of record NW_028270155.1, read on the forward strand.
TTTATCATCCCCTCACCCATGTCCAAGACTGTTTTTGTCAGTAAGGGTGTGTGTTAATATTAGTACTAATATTAACATGAGATTCAAATCACACTTATAATGAAGCCACCACATGTGATACAATTGAATCAGTCCATGACCTGAAAGGATAAGATTTTGAAGTGAGATATATGGCAAATACCAGCATGATTATCTCATATACTGAGTAGTTTGCATAACCCACAAAAACCAAGATATTCCTTCATTTGGGTTGCCTAAATTGTCAACTTGAATACATTTAAGGTAAATTTGATATGCTTTGCCCAGACTTTGTGTGAACAGTTGCAATTGGCAACAGCCAAAGATAAGCAGCTGCAGGAGTTACAAAAGATCAATATCCATGAATGATAACAGTGAAGTACTGAGGATGCTGGAGATCTGAAATAAACACAAAGTGCAGGAGAAATTCAATGGCTCTGACAGCATCTATGAAGAGATAAACAAAGTTAAAGTTTTCAGCGAGATATGACTTATTCAGAACTCCAGTTTTGTAAGTGGCTTACAGCTACATTTGGCACTAAAATAGACCCATAGAAGCTTAATTGGCATGATTATACCAACAGTATTAGCTGTTTCCTTTGGTTTGCTATTTGTCTGGCTTCCTAGGCATCAATGAACTCTTTCTGTCCTGTGGGAAACTAAGTCAAATAATAAATAAAACTTTAGCTTTTAAGGTTGCCTCAGTAGTTAAAATAACTGAACTGGAGCTTTTGTTTAGAAAATGGCATCTTGAAATCTCCACAGCTGGCAGTCTTCTGATGATTGAATTCAATGACTAAAGGTATTAGAGTCATGAAAGTCAAGGGGTTGTGCCAACATTTTGGAAGTAATGAAAACTCGACCAAGCTGTACTTTTAGCTGAGCTGTTCCAATACAACTGCAAAACAAGCATCTATCTGACAATGTGGAAAATTGCCTTGATATGCCCAGCTTACTCTCCATCAATAAAGTGCTGATTAGTGTCATTATCAGTGTTATCAAGATGTACTTACACAATAATAACCTGTAGCTGCTGACCCCAATATACCCTTAGTCTAAACATGTACAAAGTAACAGAACTGCAGCAGTGAGGGTAAACGTAGTTGTCCTTGACATGAGGACTTCACTTGACCACATGTGCTATCAAAGAGCAAGAGCAAAATTAAAGTTAATGAGAATTGGACAAAAGTTTCCATTGTTTACATGCACAAAGGAAGATAATTGGGCTTATTGGAGACCAATATTCTCAGCCCCAGACCATACCGAAGAAATTCCTCAGAAAAGCTGAGTCCCAGGCTTAACATTTTAGCAGCTTAATCATACCCTATCCTCCAAAACAAAATCAGAATTGGAGATTTCTGCCGATGATTACCTTCAATACAATTCGTAACCCAGGCACAGAATTTTCACAGCATTGAAGGAAGTCTTATGTCCCATTATATCTGCATCAGCTCTCCCAGTGTACATTTAATTTAATGCCATTCTCCTGACTTCTCACCATAGCCCTGCACATTGTCAGTTGGCAAGGAACATTCCATTTTCAATGCCTCAATTGAATTTATCTGCACCGTGCTTTCAGACACTGTACACCTGACCCTAATCACTTGTTGAGTGAAAAAGCTCGAATTTTGTTTCTTTGGCTAATTACTTTAAATCTGTGGCCTCTTATTCTCATTGATTTCATGAGTGAGAATGTGTCCGCATCGCGTATGAATTTGACCATCTGCAACATATCTCCTCTCAGTCTTCTTTTTTTTTTAAAAAAAATGTATTAATTTCTCCAATCTATCTCCATATTGGAAGTTCCTCAGCTCTGGAAACATTTTCATAAATGTCTTTTGCATCTTCTTGGAAAGCTTCACTTCCTTCCTAAAGTATACTTCCCAGAACTGGATGCAATATGCTAGCTGATGCAGAGCTAGAGTCTTGGACAAGTTTAACATTGTTACCCTGCTGCTTAGATACTGAAACAGTCCATGTCCATGTGCAGCAAGATATAGTAGACTTGTATAGCTAAGTGGCAATCAACTACTCATTTCACACAAATGTCAGGCAATGACCATCTCCAAAAAGAGAATCTAAGCAACTCCTTATGAATTTAATTCTTCCACAACACCCCCCACCCCCCTCACCAAAACAATATCCTATATATCACCAGCGACCAGAAACTTAACTGCACCAACCTTGTAAATAGTGTAGCTGGGAATTCTGTGATGATTAACTCACCTCCAAAGTCTGCCCACTATTTGTAACACACAAGGTAGGTATGTGAGGGAATATTCTCCACTTGCCTGCATGAGAGCAGATCCAACTACGTTCAAGAAGCTTGACACTATCACAGACAAAGACTGAATCCATCAACTTAAATATTCACCACCAATGCACACTGACAGCAATGTGTACCATCTACAAAATGCTCTGCAGCAACTTGTCAGGTCTCTTTCAAGAACAGGTTTCAAGCAAGTAACTTCTATTGCCTGGGACAACATCGGAACACCACAATTAATCACATCATCCTAACTTGGAATTATTTCATGATTCTTTCACTGTTGTTGAGTTAAAAAAGCCTGGAACTCCCTAACATCTGTGGATATATCTACAGCACATGGGTTGCAATGGTTAAAGAAGACCAAAGCTGTTAAAATGGGCAATCAATGTTGATCATGCCAAGGATAGCTACTTCACAAGATTGAATAAAAAAATTAATTCAATATGTTTTAAATATTTTTATGAACTGCATTTATTGGAATATATTAATCAGCAAAGTAACACCCAGGATGATTATTGCACAATCACTGGAGTGCCCTTATCAATAAACGTAGGTATTCCTTCAGGAAGTTCAATGCATTGAAACATCAATCGCTATGAAGCCTCAGTTGATTATTCATAAAATAGTAATATTTTGAGCAAGAGAATATTGAACTTCATATCCTAACCCTTTCAAGCAGCACAGATGTCTGCATCATAATTTTGAAATTCACAGTCAACAACCTAGTGGTATCATTGTGAGACTAGGTGATTTCTGGGATCTCCACTATGCCAGATAGTGGAATTTGAATTTAATAAAAACTTGGAATTAAAAGTTTAACAGTGGTCACAAGTCCATTGACGATTGTTAGAAAACCCCATCTGGCACACTAACATCATTTAGGGGAGGAAACCATCATCCTGACCCAGTCTGGCCTGCGTGTGACTCCAGACCCATAACGTGGTTGACTCTTAACTGCCCTCTGGACAATTATGATGGACAATAAATGCTGGCCTAGCCAGTGACATCCTCTTCCTGTGAATGATTGGAAAAAAAAATCACATATACCGTCTTGCCCACTATAAATTTCTCAATTTTATCTTTCACAGGGTGTGAGCATCATTGACTAGGCCAGCATTTACATCTGTTTTTAATTGATCTTAGTGGTGAGCCACTTTCCTGCTGCAGACTATATGGTGTAGCTACACCCACAGTACTGTTAGGGAGTTCCTGGTTATTGACTCAGCAACAATGAACCAACAGCAAAGAGCTGCAAGTAGAATGGTGAGTGACTTACAGCAGACCTTACTGATGGTGGTGTTCGTATGCATTCCTTTCATTCTAGGTGGTAGAGGTCACAGGTTTGAAAGGTCCTATCGAAAGAGCTTTAGTGAATTGCAGTAGTGGATCTTGCAGATGATGCTCACTGCAGCTACTGTGCATCAATGGTGGAGGGAGTGAATGTTTAAGGTGATGGGTAGGGTACCAATTGTTGTGTTACTGCTTTTAAAGCTGAGTACACTAATGAACCAAGGAGCAGGATGAAGCCACATAACTAGCAGCCATGAAGAGTCCAACCAGCAGCATGCTCCACTAGGACAGGTACATAGATTGCACAGCAACTGAAAGGTATCAGTTGGTGTGTTATGTAGATTGAGATTTTTAAGTAAATTGAAACAATGCTACTTAGCAATCCATTATGAGTGTGGTAATTCTGTGTGATGGAAAACACTTGAAAATATGATAAGGTGATCAGTGGTAATTTTTCTTAAAAAACAACAGCACCAATGTGAAAACCATCGGAGAATGTCTTAGCCAAGATCTGAAACATTTCAGAAATCACATTTACTGAAGGACCCCAAACAAGAATGAGTGACTCACTTTTCAGAGCCTGAGCTGTCTTGAGTGGATGACAAAGCTAGTTATATTCAACATTGATCAAAGCTTTCCCAAAAAAGACACACTTTTAGAAAGAAAATGTTACAACATTAACACTCTGCTAAAAGATGACAGAAAATATGATACTATTTTAGCCATACAATGTAATATACAAAGTACCCTACAAGGACTGCAACAAACATGACATTGGACAAACCTGAAGGAAACTAGCCACCAGGATAAATGAGCACCAACTAGCCACCAAAAGACATGATCAACTATCACTGGTATCCCCACACACAGATGAAGTTGGCCTCCAGTTCGACTGGGACAATGCATTCATCCAGGGACAGGCTAAACAAAGACACACGTGGGAATTCTGAGAAGCCTGGCATTCAAACTGGAACTCCATTAACAAACATACAGATTTGGACCCTATTTAGCAACCTCTCAGAAATAGAACTGGAAGTGATATCACTCACCAACAAACCAAAAGACATAAATAGCAAGCTGGACAGAGCATCAACACCTCACCGGAAGCTCAGTGATGATGTTACCTAGCATGGTGATGAATATCTGAGAATAAATCTTCTCAGCAAGCAAACCAACAACCTGAGCCATACAGCAATATCTGTAAGTATTATGTGCAGTTTATTTGTTGAAAGGAGTTTATAAAACAAAGTATGTTCCGTTTTAAGTCATGGCAGATGAAATCAGCTGAGTGGAATATGTGGCCTGTCATATGTGGGAAGTCATAGACCTGACTGACATCTTAGATGACCAAGTGTGCAGGAAATGCTCCCAATTGCAGAAACTTGAGCTCTGTGTTTTGGAGTTTGAGCAGTGGCTGAAGACACAGTGGCACATTTATGAGGCTGGGTGTTATGTGGATATCTTGCGTTGCTACTGCACAGCACTGTAAAATAATGAGCCTCAGTTGTTGCTTACATTTCTGAAAACTTTTGAGATATGAGTTGGAATGTCATGTCAAAGCTGTACAGGACATTGATGAGGCCACTTTTAGAATACTGCGTACAGTTCTGGTCACCCTTATTTAGGAAGGATGTTGTTAAACTTGAGAAGGTGCAAAATTGAGAAAGGCTAAATAGGCTGCAGCTTTTTTTCCCTGGAACATCGGAGGCTGGGGCGTGACCTTATAGAGGTTTATAAAATCATGAGGGGCATGGATAAGATGTATAGCCAAGATCTTTTTCCTAAGATGGGGAGGTCAAAGCTAGCGGGCATAGATTTAAGGTGAGAGAAGAAAAGTTCAGAAAGGACTTGAGGGTAGATTTTTCACACAGAGGGTGGTGCAAGTATGGAACAAATTGCCAGAAAAAGTGGTGGAGGTGGGTAAAATTATAACATTTAAAAGATATCTGGATGAGAATATGAATAGGAAGAGTTTAGAGGGATATGGGTCAAATGCTGACAAATGGGATTAGGTCAGATTGGGATATTAGATTAGATTAGATTAGATTACTTACAGTGTGGAAACAGGCCCTTCGGCCCAACAAGTCCACACCGACCCGCCGAAGCGAAACCCACCCATACCCCGACATTTACCCCTTACCTAACACTACTGGCAATTTAGCATGGCCAATTCACCTGACCTGCACATCTTTGGACTGTGGGAGGAAACCGGAGCACCCGGAGGAAACCCACGCAGACACGGGGAGAATGTGCAAACTCCACACAGTCAGTCGCCTGAGTCGGGAATTGAACCCGGGTCTCATGGCGCTGTGAGGCAGCAGTGCTAACCACTGTGCCACCGTGCTGCCCACATATCTTGTCAGTGCAGGTAAGTTGCACTAAAGGGTTTGTTTCCATGCTGTATGGTTCTATGATAGGCTGCAGGAGTATTTGGACAGGTTAGGAGAGTGGGCACAGAAGTGGCAGATGGAGTACAACGTGGGAAAGTGTGAGGTCATGCACTTTGGTAGGAAGAATAGAGGCATGGACTGTTTTCTAAATGGGCAGAAAATTTAGAAGTCTGAAGTGCAAAGAGACTTGAGAGTTCTAGTCCAGGATTTTCTCAAGGTAAACTTGCAAGTTGAATCAATAGTTATGAAGGCAAATGCAATGATGGCATCTATTTTGAGAGGACTTGAATATAGAAGCAAGGGTGTACTTCTAAGGCTCTATCAGGCTCTGGTCAGACCACATTGGAGTATTGTGTGCAGTTTTAAATCCAATATCTCAGGAAGGATGTACTGGTCCTGAAGCATGTTCAGAGAAGGTGCACAGGAATGAAAAGCTTAACATATGAGGAATTTTTGAGGACTCTGGTTTTATACTCAATGAGGTTTAGGAGGATGAGGGGGAATCTAATTGAAACATACAGAATACTGAAAGGCCTGGACAGAGTAGATGTTGGGAAGATGTTTTCATTGGTAGGAGAAACTGGGATCCAAAGGCATAGTCTTAGAGTAAAGAGAAGACCTTTTAGAATGGAGATAAGAAGAAATGTCTTCAACCAGACATTGGTGAATCTATGAAATTCACTGCCACAGAAGGCTGTGGAGGCCAGGTCATTGAGCATATTTAAGACTGAGATGGATATGTTCTTGAGTATCAAGGGGATCAAGGGTTATGAGGAGAAAGCAGGAGAATGGGGGTTGAGAAATTTATCAACCATGTTTGAATGGCGAAGCATACTCAATGGGCTGAAAGGCCTAATTTCTGCTCCTATATCTTATGGTCTTATTCTTTTACGATTGCATGTTCAGAGAATTAGTAATATTGGTGCAGTGGCAATGATACAAGGAAAACTCAATGCGTGTGGCAAGTATGAGCTTTTGCACCCATTGAAAAGCTGACCTCAGTTCTAAGATCTCACAAATTTTGAGTTATAATTAGACAATGGGCTCAAACATGCAAGAAATCTGATTCCAGAGATGTAAACAGTGGTGCCAATAGGATGCAATCAAACAAAAAGCATGCACGGCATACTAGCAGCAGCAGCAGCAAATTCACTCGAGACCTGCATAAGCAGAAGCAGGTTTACATGGTTTTCAAAGGGACAGACTAGCATCTTTCACCATAGTGTTGATGTTGTAACATTTCCTTTTTTCCTCAAAAATGTCTTTTTTGGAAAACTTTGATGGATGTTAAACATAACCAGCTCTATATCCAATGCTGTATGTTCCTCAATATTCTAGTATTCACTGGATTTGATGGTTCCATCCTTTTGCTTTATTGGAACATGTTGACACTGTACTCTCCATATTTCCTTTCTGAATGCAACCCACTGTTCTGAAGCACATTCACCTGAAAGTATCTGCTCCCATCAGTCATATCTGATCTTATTCAAATCAGTCTTCGCCCACATCTGAACTTTGATTTCAGGATGATCTTTATCCTTTTCCATAAAAATCTTAAATCTAACAGTTTTACAATTGCTGTCTGCAAAATGCTCTTTTTTTTAAAATTCAAATTTCACCATCTGTCATGATGGGATTTGAACCAATGCCCACAAAATGTTAGTCTGAGAATCTAGATTATTAGTCTAGCAACATTAATACTGCACCACCACCTGCTCTGACTGCTGAAGAACAGTTACTACTCAGTTTCACTAAGCAAAAGAACCTCAAAAATTACTCTTTTCAGATGTTACTTGGAAGGTATTGATTCTGGATATTATTTTTCAGATTGTCAATCAACAACTGCTCCAGCAACATATGGACAAGATTACAGAAAGTATTCCTGATGTGTATGTGTTGCTGAAGATAATGCAGTGATTGACAAAATCAAAGAAGGACACTACAAAAATCCACACTCACTAATGGTGACAAGTCATTGTGAAGGACTAGTCTTCAAAAATAAGAAGTCCCAAGTGCATGTTGTGTCTCTATCTATTCAGGTTACGGGATCTGTCTTGGCCCAAGCAAAGTTGAAGACATGACACATGCATATTCTACAAGATAAAGAAGATGTCTTGGACTTTTTAGCTTCTTGACCACAAACACACCATACCTTTTGACAAAGGCTCATTATCAGGTGAGCTCTGAAAGAAAGATATTCCATACGCATGGCAGGAGGACAATCAAGACATTTGAATCACTCGAAGAAACAGCGTCCACAGAAACTTGTCACCTAAAGTACTATGATCCAAGGATGAATACAACCCTGGAAGTCGGTGAACCAAAGAGTGGTCAATGAACATGTGTCTTGCCACAGACAGTATGAGCATGAAGGTAGAAGATGTGCTTAATGTAAATCTGATAAGTATTGGTTAATAACCATGCAACCTACTTCAGCAACAAACACAATAAACTCTGACTGAAGGCACGATGGAAACTCAACATAGAAGGATGATCTGAAATAAGGTAAGAGGTGCCAACAATCCTGAGATGGTTTGGCCATACAGAGATGAAGTAGGTGTCTCAAAAGAATTCCCAAGGCTTTGTCTGGATTGTTAATCTGCTGTGTGCCCCTGATGTGACTATTTTACTACCAGATCATTTTCTTTCTAGCAGTGAAGTATGGTCGGATACAAGTTTCTGCTGGCAACACTTTTAGTCATTCAAACGTTATGCTATCCTTCTTAGCATACAAATGGTATACTATTCCTTACAAGTTATCTCAATGATGATGCTTTATTAGAAATATTTGGAAATTTTGGTGTAAGGAAGTTAAAAGAAGAATTCAAAACGGCTATGCAGATCTTCTCGATATTGGATCGAAATTACTGAGTCGAAATGGATTCCATAACCAGAATAAACAGAGTCAAAAAAGTTGTTTTGATCTATCTCCATCACAATTTCTTGCTGTTGGAGAAAAGTTCTTCACAATGAGTTGCCACCATTAGTAAATGTAGATTTCAATCGTGCTTTTCTCTGGTTTTGCCCATCATCAGCAATACATAAACCTCCAGCAATACTTACTGTAAATTTTCCATAAGCTGCTGGAAAAGATCTTGACTGACAGATAGACCAAAATATTTCTGAATCTCCAAATGGTGTTCTGAAAGTAGTCATTTTTTGAGATTCTTTTGTTAAGAGAACTAACCGATATTGTGTTTGGCATCCAATGTTTAAATTTTACATTGACATCTCTTTAGAGAAAGGTTTAGATGTCTTGGATATAAACATTCCCTGATTGTGCCACCTTCCTTCAGCATGAACTGCATCAATTTGATTCAATATACATGACACATTATGCCATTACATTCCATATCATTCAACTCCCATCTATACACCAATTTTAGATAATGAATTCTAAAGTTTACTTTACATAAGGATTGCTTTCCAATGTTTCCCATGACTTGGTAAGATTTCTCTGGTATTCTTCAGACGGACCTGAGGTATTGGCTTCATGCAACACCTTATTTCCACCGGCTATTTTTAAAATTTTCATAGCTTGTTAAATCAGTTCTGCATTGGCCAAATCTTAAAAAAAAGCTGTTGATCGTATGCCTAAATCCAATCATTACTAGGCAATTTGGTATTCCATTTTCTGATGCTCCCTGTCATTTGAAATTACTATTGACGCCTAGGATTGCTTCTTTTTCTCTCTGCCTTGTGCTGTTTTCAGCTGCAGGTGGTTTTTTTGTTTGCAAAGATAGTGCTCACTGTTCCAATAGCATTTCTTTTCTGGTGTGGCAATATACATTTAACATCTACATTCTTTGAAGTCTCACTGCACCCCTCTCATGTCGTTTTCAAGCATGCATTAATTTTTAAGAAAAAAAATCACCGATACTACACACCATCTTATTTTCTTGCTTTATTGTTAAATAACAGGTGGATTAGCTGATATAGTTTATTTGAAAAGTTCAAATTGATTTATTAACAGGTTGTACTACAACATGCAGTTAGGCAACTACATACAGAACTTTCTGAAAGCACACTCCTCGCTAGACTGCACATGGCAGTTGTTTTCATTCTGATCTTTGGCTCATTAGCATATCAAGCACTGCAAACAAGATGTTCTTAAAGCACTTACACAACAATGAACACATACAAGAACAACCATGAGCAAAATCTAGATCCCCAGAAGTTTATATCAAAATCCAGATCATCAAATCAGACTCAAACTTGCCATTCTTGTTTCTGTGTAGTTATGCAACAACCTAATATATATACTTTTAGTGGATATAATTTTAATGGGGGGGGGGGGGGGGGGGGGGGGGAAGAAAAGGCAAAGTCATATTACTGCATTAAAATCGATATTTCGGGCAAAAGCCCTTCATCAGGACTACTTTCACAATCAGGACTCCCGCCCACCTTCCGAGGACCCCTTCGCCCACCTCCAACACACTGCATCCACCTGGACACCCTGCGCTGGCCTGTTACCTGCCCTCAACCTCTTCATTTCCAACTGCCGCCAGGACATTAACCGCCTCAACCTGTCGACCCCCCTCCCCCACTCCAACCTCTCACCCTCACAACACGCAGCCATCCAATCCCTCTGCTCTAATCCCAACCTCACCATTAAGCCAGCAGATAAAGGGGGCGCAGTGGTAGTCTGGCACACTAACCTCTACACCGCTGAAGCCAAACGTCAACTCGAGGACACCTCTTCCTACTGCCCCCTCGACCATGACCCCACCCCCCATCACCAAACCATCATCTCCCAGACCATACAGAACCTCATCACCTCAAGAGATCTCCCACCCATAGCGTCCAACCTCATAGTCCGGGAACCCCGCACTACCCGGTTCTACCTCCTTCCCAAGATCCACAAGCCTGACCACCCTGGCCAACCCATTGTCTCAGCATGATCCTGCCCCACTGAACTCATCTCTACCTACCTCGACACTGTCCTATCCCCCCTAGTCCAGGAACTTCCCACATACGTTCGAGACACCACCCATGCCCTCCACCTCCTCCAAGACTTCCGTTTTCCCGGTCCCCAACGCCTCATCTTCACCATGCATATCCAATCCCTCTATACCTCTATCCACCTTGACCAGGGCCTCCAAGCCCTCCGTGTTTCCTCTCCAGATGTCCCCAACAGTACCCTTCCACCGACACTCTCATTCGTTTGGCCGAACTGGTCCTCACCCTTAACAATTTCTCCTTTGAATTCTCCCGCTTCCTCCAGACCAAAGGGGTAGCCATGGGCACCCGTATGGGCCCCAGCTATGCCTGTCTCTTTGTTGGCTACGTAGAACAGTTGATCTTCCGTAATTACATCGGCACCACTCCCCACCTCTTCCTCTGCTGCATTGATGACTGCATTGGCGCCACCTCGTGCTCCCGCGAGGAGATTGAGCAATTCATCAACTTCACCAACACATTCCACCCTGACCTTAAATTTACCTGGACCATCCCTGACACCTCCCTCCCCTTCCTGGACCTCTCCATCTCCATTAGTGATGACCGACTTGACACTGACATTGTTTACAAACCCACCGACTCCCACAGCTACCTGGATTACACCTCTTCCCACCCTATCTCTTGCAAAAATGCCATCCCCTTTATTCCTGATGAAGGGCTTTTGCCCGAAACGTCGATTTTGCTGCTCGTCGGATGCTGCCTGAATTGCTGTGCTCTTCCAGCACCACTGATCCAGAATCTGGTTTCCAGCATCTGCAGTCATTGTTTTTACCTTACTGCATTAAACACTGAGCATGAGATAATGATCCCAAGATGAACCCACAAGACCAGCAGCCATGAGTTAGTCATTGCCTCACAGTTGTGTGGCCTGAATGTTACTGGCCAATTATCAGCCCAATTCTTGATACATATGATGACAACTGCTTCAGTATCAGAGAAGTCATAAATGAGGCAGCAGATTGAATTGAATTGAATTGAATTGAATTTATTGTCACGTGAACCTAGGCACAGTGAAAAGCTTTGTCTTGCGAACAATACAGGCAGATCACAGAGTTAAGTAGCATAGATAAGTAAATAATAGTTAAACAGCAGCAAAAACAAAAACACAGGTACAGGTGAACGTTAAGAGTTTGTGAGTCCATTCAGTATTCTAAGGACAGTAGGGTAGAAACTATTACGAAACCGGCTGGTGCATGTGTTCAGGCTTCTGTATCTTCTCCCCGATGGTAGAGGTTGTAGAAAAACATTGCCAGGATGGGATGGGTCTTTGAGAATGCTGGCGGCCGTTCCTTGACAGTGGGTCTGGTTGATGGATTCTATAGATGGGAGGGTGGCCTTTGAGATTGACGGGGTCGAGTTCACCACTCTCTGTAACCATCTCCGATCTTGAGTGGTACAGTTGCATATCAGGTAGTGATACATCCAGAGAGAATGCTCTCGATGGTGCACCTATAAATGTTGGCAAAGGTATTCGCTGTCATGCCAAATTTCCTCAGCTGCCTGAGGAAGAAGAGACGTTGTTGTCCTTTGTAACCAGTGCGTCCACATGAAGAGTCCAAAAAAGCTTGTGTTGGATGACCACTCCCAGGAGCTTGACACTCTCCACTTGTTCCACCTCTGCTGTTAATGTGTAACATGTGGGGCATGAGTAACATCCCGCCGAAAGTCAATAATGAGTTCCTTGGTTTTGCCAACATTGAGAGCTAGATTGTTCTCAGTGCACCATTTTTCCAGGTCTTCCACCTCCTGTCTGTAGTCTGTTTCATCACCATCTGAGATTCGACCGACTATGGAGGTATCATCAGTGAACTTGTAAATTACATTAGTCTGGTATTTGGCGATGCAATCATGGGTATACAGTGAGTACAGTAGGGGGCTGAGTACACACACCTGTGAGGGAATCAGTGTTGAGTGTTAGTGAGAATGAAATATTGTCCCTAATCTTCACTGACTGTGGCCTGTGGGCCAGGAATCTGAGAATCCAGTTGCAGAGAGTGGGGCTTAGTCCGAGATCACTAAGTTTCATAATCAGTCTCAAGGGGATAATAATGTTGAAGGTTGAACTGCAGTCAATGAGTAGGATTCTTACATAGCTGTTCTTGGTGCCAAGATGTTTTCGGGAGGAGTGAAGGGCAAGTGACATGACATCTGACATGGATCTGTTGGTCTGATAGGCAAATTGGAGTGGGTCAAGAGAAGTGGGGAGGTTGGAGTTGAGTAATGCCATGACCAGCTGTTCAAAGCACTTCATTACCACTGAGGTTAGGGCCATTGGGCGGTAGTCATTGAGACATGCTACATGAATCTAGTTAATCACAGGGATGATGTTGGCCCTCTTGAAACAGGCAGGGACAGTGGCCTGCTGCAGGGAGAGATTGAAGATGTCCGAGAATACCTCTGCCAGTTGATCTGCGTATGCTCTGAGTGCACGTCCTGATACTCCTTCTGTTTCCACCGCTTTCCTTGGATTCACATGAAGGAAAACTGATATCTCCACTTTTGGCGACATGAAAATAATTAATGAAATAGCTAAAGATAGTTGGGCTAAGAACAACACAGAGGAACATTTTAAATCATAAAACACCTCTTTTCCAAGTTTATGAGAAGATTTTTAGCCCGGGTGCTCGTTGTTGTGGTTCTGTTCGCCGAGCTGGGAATTTGTGATACACACACAAAACAAGTTGCATCAGGACACTGTTCAAAAGGGCCACAACACAGTGCAGCACACCAGAACTGCAAAAAGAGGAAGAAGAACACCTCTACAATGTATTCGCCAAAAACGGATACCCCCGCAATTTCATCAACAGATGCCAAAGGGAAAGACAACTGAATGATGACATGCCACAACCCAGAGGACTAACCATGTTACCAAAGATCAAGAACATTTCTGAACTGACAGCCAGACTACTACAACCACTAGGACTCATAACAGCACACAGACCAACAGCCACTCTCAGACAACAACTCACCAGGGCAAAGGACCTGATACCCAGCATGAGCAAAACCGACATAGTGTACAAAATCCCATGCAAGGACTGCACAAAACACTACAAAGGACAAACAGGAAGACAGCTAACGATCCGTATCCATGAACACCAACTAGTCATGAAACGACATGACCAACTATCCTTAGTAGCCACACACGCAGATGACAGGCAACATGAGTTCGACTGGGACAACACTACTATTATAGGACAAGCAAAACAGACAACAGCTAGACAATTCCTAGAGGCACTCATCCACAGATTCTATCATCAACACATCAATCTGGACCCAATATACCGGCCACTGCAGCTGACAGCTGGAACTGACAACCGGAAGCGGCAGAGACAAACCACTATAAATGCCGGAGGAAACAACACAGAAGCGCTTCACAGGAGACTCACAAGCACTGAGGATGTCACCTAAACAGGGGACGAAACGTTTGCAACACAAACTCCCAGCTTGGCAAACAGAACCTCTTTTCCTCCTATCTTTTCTACAAGTCTGGCATCCCCTCAAAAATGTTGTCTGAATGTCCATTTTCTTTTGACACCCTTAAGTTTCTTCTATTCACGGAGGCTGGTGCGCAACAAAATTACTTCCTTACATCTGCATTCGAATAAGGTGAGCATATCATTTGCCTTCCTAATTACCTGACACACCTGCATGTGAACTTGACATAACTCTTGAACAAGGACACCAAAGACCCCCCTAGATATCAATAATTTCCAACCCCTCACCATTAAAGAAATACTACCTGATAAGTCATGGGACTAGCAAATTAAGGGGCAGGTAAGTCTTCTGAAAAAGATGAGAACTGAAGATGGCATCAAAGGTACTGAAGCAAAAAAAAAGGCTCATGCTCAAGGCAGAGGGATCCTGGAGGGGAAGCCAAAAAATGATCTCAATGTTGATTAATTGTAAGAGACAGAGTGTAAGAAGCTCTTTTACACAAATAGCTTTGAAGGAGTAAGCAGCAGAATAACTCCACGAACTTAAAACAAATAGATATTTAGAGTAGGTTACATAGGCAGTGGAAGAAAAGCTATTGATTAGACACGTGGGATTAGGACTACTACTTGTCCAAGGGTAAAACTTGTCACTGGTTGAGCCAAATGCTCTATTTTCATAATGCAAATTCCATAAAGTCTAGGCTATTTTACCAAATGCAACGCACACACAATCTCATTTCAGTATACTGCAACAATGTGACTCAAATTGAAAATCATAACAGGTGCCTTAGTAGTAAGGACATCAGTTGTGAAAGTTTGGGTTGGCAGAACAGGATACTTCTGGACTGGATGAAATCAAGGTAGGGGAAGTAAAGTTTTCCACAAAAGTAAACTTCCACTTTAGTTAAAGCTGTTGCATCTGCCAATGTGTTTTAACTCTCATATCTAGCAAAACTGAGTCGACTCTTAATAGTAATGAAACAATTTATTTAACAGTTAATACCATCACAACAAAATACACGATACAGTAACAACTTACATTACAAATGTTATCTCGTGCTTAACGTAATTCTGGATGATCATAAGCCACCACACTCGAACTTGGCTATGGCTCCAGATGGTGATGTTGTCTGGTCTTCACCCAATGATCTCATGGGTGCCTTCTCTTCTCAACGGTTGGTCTCGGGTTACCATACTGAACATGGTTTGGCAGCAATTCCTATACTCCAAAGTCTTTGCACTCTTTTGGGTGGGTCTTCACCGTTCACCAATGGATCAATCTGGCTCGATCACCCTGATTGATCAGACCCAAACAGGCATTGGCATATTGATGTGAGGGTGATCCTTAGGCCTCCATTACTGGAGGTGCTGGGCACACGTAGCCTTTTCCAAATAAGAGTATGAGGCACCCCCCATGTCTAATATAAACCTCCATGTTTCCGATGACATTCCATTGACTCCATTCAAACGCAATTAAGGGGTGTATTGTATGATCTGCAGCTATTAGGTCAATTGTGTACTGTCTGTTGTAGCTGCAGCCTGTCAAGATTCAGTGGCATGTTTATTAGCAGTCACTTTGGTCAAAGCTTGCCTGAGTTTCCCAGCATACCTTAGTTATTGTCCAATTTTTTCTAAGTCCAGCATAAATTCATCAATTTAAACAGCCCACCCAGCCACAAAGCAAAGCAGCACCATTAAAAATCCATGCATAGAAAATTCTGATGAAATGCATAAGAGCCTTTTAAGATTTTCTGTTATAGGGGAAAAGTCTAACTTGGCATTGCAGATGACCACTACTTTGGCGGTGAATATGAACGTTTGAGTTGTGATTTTTCAATAATTGAATATACTTACCCCACACTGAAATTTTGCTGCTAAAAAGTCTAGAAATTCCACAGATAATTAACACATGATGTGTGGCTATCAAAATTAAAATGTGTGAATGGAAAATTCCTGCCAAAAAGCCACTGTAATGTTTCCATTGTAAGGTAATTCACAACTTTTATAATGAATGCTTTATAGCTCTTATAAAACTCTTACAATGAAAAGCAAACGTAACCTTCAATCATAGCATTATTCCAAATGCTTTAAGTTCATTGGTATATCATTGAATTGCCAATTGATGGTATCAACTACTGAATGCAGCATTCCAATCGATTCCACTGAGCATGAAATAATACAAGTCTAAAAAGAAAATGCATCTAATCTAAATCATGTATTATTGAAGCACTGAGTTAAACACGTGCCAGCAAAGTAATATTGCCAGTAAGATGGCGTTAGGGTAGAATGCTCTACCTGGAGCTCCTCTGCTCCATCTGTTCTTTCTTTTTCTCCTCTCTCCCTTCTCTTAGCCTTGGACACCCCCCCTCCAGCCTCTAACATTGGGCACTACTATCCGTGCACCACTGACCCTATGTGAAGTGTGGTGGCAGCAGCTAGTGGTCAGACCACACGGAGGCCACCTACACTGGTCTTCTGAAAGTGCCTTTGGAGAGAGACTGTGATATTCATCTTTTTAAACTTTGCCTCTTGTTTTCTCACCTATGGTCATACTGTGTATAGCTGTAACATAACTTTTTTTTCTTCACTTCTCCATTCTGTAGCTAAGGATTCTACCTAGATACCATAGTGCCTAAGGCGGCACTGTAAGTGGTGACTTACAAACTTTTCACTGTATTCATTTGTATATGTCACAATAAAGCTAATTAAAATCAATTTCAAAGTAATACAAGAAGCCGCACAAAAACATAAGACAAAGTTGATATAGTACAGTATTTTACATGGCAGACATAGAATTTCCTTGGGATTACAACAGTTTACCAAGAACAATTTTCAGTCAATGATATCAATCATTTTGTGCTGCATTTTTTTTGTTGAATGCCATGATTCCAATCAGTGTATTGCTTTAGGACATTCATCAATCTATTACATAGCAAAAGATGCAATGTAGACAAAGATATGATCTGAAACGTGGCTTCCACATTTATTAAACGGTGGGGACTTTGCCACGTGCTAAAACAAAACTGAACTAACGACAACTAAAAATTCAACAATGGAGATGCAAATATCTCAACATTCACAGCTAGTGGTTATGAAAGGAGATACACTGAGCACCAGCATAAACTGGACCTTGGGGAAGTGCCAATGGACAACATTTCAGCTGTATTTATTGATTGTTATTATGTAAACATCTGGGTGCATTTGTGTCCAGAAAGTTGGTAAATGATGGTCACTTCTGCTCTAAAAAAACAAACCCACATAAAATGGAAAGCGGTAAATTATATATTGTAAATCATAAACGACATCCAGGAATTAAATATGGTCTACCATTTTACATCTCGATGCATTAACACCCACATAGATTTTTTTTCAATGTACAAAGATATACTTTGCCATGCAGAAGTTTATTAAAATGAGACTAACGCATAACACAATTCTACAAATGATGAAAAATTGATTTCCAGTGAACACTTTTACAAAGACTTAAGATTGTACACAAAATATTTGCTTAAGACAGTTGCAGCAGTTGTTTTAATTTATTTTGTATGTCAAAATAAACACAGTTAAGTGTAAGAAGACTAAATTCATAAAGAAACATGGGTATAACTTGGTTTATGGGCAAACTAAAAAAAGGCTAGAAAATGTTGCATTGTGGAAGTTTTATAAAATCAGATTTCTTTTGCAAAAACATTTAACTTAATGTACAAAAAAAATCAAGTCTTAAAAGATGTTTTAACAAGAAATCAAACAGGACTTTGTGTAAACCTGGATTGTGCAAAGATCCTGTTTCATTCACAAAGTACGAAACCAACAGTATTGAAAAGCATTCACTTCTTCTGCTGCATCCTGGCAGCTTTAAATTTTGAAACTTTTTTTGGAAGTTCTTGTGAAGCTTCAAGAAAACTTTCCTCCTCAGAGACTTTCTTTTCAGGAATTGTAGGTAAAACAGGATGAGCAATTGTAGGATATGGCATTAACGTAGGTGAGATAGGTTCTTTTTCCACCACGGTGCCCGAAAATGCCTATTAAAAGCAAGAAATGATATGTTTAATATCCCTACAACTAATAAGATTTTAATGAAGATGTGAAATAGTTATTCCATCTCCCAATAACCTGCAACTTAAGAACCAACTATTAAGATATTATCAGCTTTCATTTTCTGATCATGGATTTTAGCTGACACGAGAAAAGAAATAAACATTCATTTGGAAGCACAGAACTTGAGTACTGTTGAGAAGAGACATTCTGTTGAAGGGCTTGTCTTGTATTTATCAGGACAATTCACAAGCAACACCAAAATAAAAGGAAAATGCCATTTATACTAAGAAGAATGTTTGACGGTTGGGAAGTGGTCTCTGACTCCCAACATGGTGCATTTAAGTGTACAGGAAACTACATTTATTAGTACACAGGGTGCTGTTCTTTTCAGACAGAATGAACATGTACATACTGCACTAGCTTCAATGCAACAAAATAGGTAACAGCCATTCTCTGGTTCACTTATTAAGGTAATGCTTTGACCAGAGTGAACTTGCCTTGTTAAAATGTAAGCAAAACTTGACAGTTAACCATCTGACACTAACTGGTGCTTTCTCCATGGCAATGCATCTACCAGAATGCATTTCTAACCAATCAGTACTTTTCTCTCAACTATGCCCTTTGTATCTCTTACAAGTTGCCTTGATGATGGCCAGATGGAAAGCTTCAACAAAACGTGTTTTCATTCTGGATCGGAAATAATTGTACAGGCAATAAGTAAGAAAGTTTTTGCGAAGATTTGTACCTCGGGTGCTCGTTGTTGAGGTTCTGTTCGCCGAGCTGGAAGTTTTTGTTGCAAACGTTTTGTCCCCTGGCTAGGCGACATCATCAGTGCTTGGGAGCCTCCTGCAAAGCGCTTCTTTGATGTTTCCTCCGGTGTTTATAGTGGTCTGTCCCTGCCGCTTCCGGTTGTCAGTTTCAGCTGTCCGCTGTAGTGGTTGGTATATTGGGTCCAGGTCAATGTGTTTGTTGATGGAGTTTGTGGATGAATGCCGTGCCTCTAGGAATTCCCTGGCTGTTCTCTGTCTGGCTTGCCCTATGATAGTAGTGTTGTCCCAGTCGAATTCATGTTGCTTGCTGTCTGCGTGTGTGACTACTAAGGATAGCTGGTCGTGTCGTTTCGTGGCTAGTTGATGTTCATGTATGCGGATTGTTAGCTGTCTTCCTGTTTGTCCTATATAGTGTTTTGTGCAGTCCTTGCATGGTATTTTGTACACTACATTAGTTTTGCTCATGTTGGGTATCGAGTCCTTTGTTCTGGTGAGTTGTTGTCTGAGCGTGGCTGTTGGTTTGTGTGCCGTTATGAGTCCTTTTGGTCGCAGTAGTCTGGCTGTCAGTTCTGAGATGCTCCTGATGTATGGTAGTGTGGCTAGTCCTTTTGGTTGTGGTATGTCCTCGTTCCGTGGTCTTTCTCTTAGGCATCTGTTGATGAAGTTGAGCGGGTATCCGTTTTTGGCGAATACCTTGTATAGGTGTTCCTCTTCTTCTTTTTGCAGTTCTGGTGTACTGCAGTGTGTTGTGGCCCTTTTGAATAGTGTCCTGATGCAGCTTCGTTTGTGTGTGTTGGGATGGTTACTTTCATAGTTTAGGACTTGGTCTGTGTGTGTGGCTTTCCTGTATACCCTTGTAGTGAATTCTCTGTTCGGTGTTCTCTGTACCATCACGTCTAGGAATGGGAGTTGGCTATCCTTTTCTTCTTCTCTCGTGAATCGGATTCCTGTGAGTGTGGCGTTGATGATCCAGTGTGTTTTTTCTATTTCCGTGTTTTTAATGATTACAAACGTGTCATCGACATATCTGACCCAGAGTTTGGGTTGAATTTGTGGTAGGACTGTTTGTTCTAACCTTTGCATAACTGCCTCTGTTCTGATTCCCGAGATTGGTGATCCCATGGGTGTTCCGTTGATTTGTTCATATATCTGGTTATTGAATGTGAAGTGTGTTGTGAGGCACAAGTCCAGTAGTTTAAGTATGCCGTCTTTGTTGATAGGTTCAGCGTCCTGTTTTCTGTTCTGTATGTCCAGTAGGTTGGCTATTGTTTCTCTGGCTAGGGTTTTGTCAATCGAAGTGAACAGTGCCGTCACGTCGAATGATATCATGGTTTCTTCTTTGTCTATGTGTATATTTCTGATGATGTCCAAGAATTCCTGTGTTGATTGTATAGAGTGTTTGGATCCGCTGACCAGGTGTTTCAGTTTCTGTTGTAGTTCTTTGGCCAGTTTGTATGATGGTGTCCCTGGTAGTGATACTATGGGTCTGAGTGGGAGGTCTGGTTTGTGCACTTTAGGTAATCCATAGAATTTGGGGGTGTTGTTGCTTTCCGGTTTCATTCTTTGTAGGTCGGTTCTGGTTATCTGTCCGTTTTTTTTGTAGATTCCTTAGTGTGTTATTTATCCTATTGGTGAGTTGTGGTGTGGGGTCAAATTCCTTCATTTGGTAGGTGTTGATATCTGCAAGTAGTTGTTGTGCTTTTTGGAAGTAATCAGATTTATCTAGGATGACCGCCATTCTGCCTTTATCTGCTGGTAGTATGATTATGTTCTTAAAACGGACAGATAACCAGAGCCGACCTACAAAGAATGAAACCGGAAAGCAACAACACCCCCAGATTCTATGGATTACCTAAAGTACACAAACCAGACATCCCACTCAGACCCATAGTATCACTACCAGGGACACCATCATACAAACTTGCCAAAGAACTACAACAGAAACTGAAACACCTGGTCAGCGGATCCAAACACTCTATACAATCAACACAGGAATTCTTGGACATCATCAGAAATATACACATAGACAAAGAAGAAACCATGATATCATTCGACGTGACGGCACTGTTCACTTCGATTGACAAAACCCTAGCCAGAGAAACAATAGCCAACCTACTGGACATACAGAACAGAAAACAGGACGCTGAACCTATCAACAAAGACGGCATACTTAAACTACTGGACTTGTGCCTCACAACACAATTCACATTCAATAACCAGATATATGAACAAATCAACGGAACACCCATGGGATCACCAATCTCGGGACTCATAGCAGAGGCAGTTATGCAAAGGTTAGAACAAACAGTCCTACCACAAATTCAACCCAAACTCTGGGTCAGATATGTCGATGACACGTTTGTAATCATTAAAAACACGGAAATAGAAAAAACACACCGGATCATCACCGCCACACTCACAGGAATCCGATTCACGAGAGAAGAAGAAAAGGATAGCCAACTCCCATTCCTAGACGTGATGGTACAGAGAACACCGAACGGAGAATTCACTACAAGGGTATACAGGAAAGCCACACACACAGACCAAGTCCTAAACTATGAAAGTAACCACCCCAACACACACAAACGAAGCTGCATCAGGACACTATTCAATAGGGCCACAACACACTGCAGTACACCAGAACTGCAAAAAGAAGAAGAGGAACACCTATACAAGGTATTCGCCAAAAACGGATACCCGCGCAACTTCATCAACAGATGCCTAAGAGTAAGACCACGGAACAAGGACATACCACAACCAAAAGGACTAGCCACACTACCATACATCAGGAGCATCTCAGAACTGACAGCCAGACTACTGCGACCCCTAGGACTCATAACGGCACACAAACCAACAGCCACGCTCAGACAACAACTCACCAGAACAAAGGACTCGATACCCAACATGAGCAAAACTAATGTAGTGTACAAAATACCATGCAAGGACTGCACAAAACACTATATAGGACAAACAGGAAGACAGCTAACAATCCGCATACATGAACATCAACTAGCCACGAAACGACACGACCAGCTATCCTTAGTAGCCACACACGCAGACAACAAGCAACATGAATTCGACTGGGACAACACTACTATCATAGGGCAAGTCAGACAGAGAACAGCCAGGGAATTCCTAGAGGCATGGCATTCATCCACAAACTCCATCAACAAACCCATCGACCTGGACCCAATATACCAACCACTACAGCGGACAGCTGAAACTGACAACCGGAAGCGGCAGGGACAGACCACTATAAACACCGGAGGAAACATCAAAGAAGCGCTTTGCAGGAGGCTCCCAAGCACTGATGATGTCGCCTAGCCAGGGGATGAAACGTTTGCAACAAAAACTTCCAGCTCGGCGAACAGAACCACAACAATAAGTAAGAAATTATTCAGGTGATCTCTGGGTCTAACCTACCTGCAACCAGAAAAATTACATTTGAGCTGAAGGCAACTGTTTGAAAGTTGTCTATTACAAAAAAAACCACAAAATTTTGGCCTTTCTTTTGTTTGGTAAAACTGTGTTGAAAGAACCAAAAAATATGGTTGACAATGGGTGTAAGATTTCCTACAGTTTTGTATATCATAGCTTCACTGCTTTTCTAAATGGACTTTCCCTGGATGTTGGATAAAGTCCTGGCATTAGCAGGGCAGTTATTATTTAATTTAATTTACTTTAGAATACATAGCTGTTTTGAAGTAAAAACTACACCCAAAATAACTGGGGTGGGTTCCACCACAGGCACTGGGAGAACTACTACTTCAAGTGGCCAGTTGCAGAGATTTGCTTCTCAGCATCGTACAGATTAGGGAAGTCTCATATAGCTGATCAAACGACCAGACAATAAGCACAAATATGATATGGATTGGTCTCAAAACTTTGAGCTACACAGTTTAAACTGAAGGTTACTATCCAAAAAAGAGAGAAAAGAACTACCTAATAGCCACTGTCAAAGTTCATATAAGAATGAGCTACTTGGGTAATAAGCACACACAAGATGTACAGCTTCTTTTCCTCAACTGAGTGTTCACAAGATCATTGCCATGCCTTAATCTTGCATGCATGCATTTCTAAGCTTGTCAACAATGATCAAATAGGATCAAAGGTAGCGACAGAACAGAAACAGGCCAATAAGCCCATTATATCAATAATGTGAAAGATACCGAATCCACCTACAGCAGCATTTCAGGCACAGAATTCCAAATCCCAACAATATTTTGTCCAATTTGATTTAAATCTTCTGTCAACTCTTGTTCTTTTACTTAAAAACGTTCAATAAGTATCTCTGGTTACTAATTTGAAGAAGAGACAACAGATTCTTTTATTTACTTTATCAAACAGCTTCATAATTTTGAAAGTCTTGTAAAATCCCCCTCAACTTTCCCTGCTGTAAGGAAAATCTGAGTTTTTTTTTTAACCCCTTAACTACCATCCCTTGTACAATTCTATTACGCCGTTTCTGCACCTCCTAAGATCTCAACATCCTTCCAAATATAGTACTCAGACATTGATAATAGGCTATCAATTATAAACCCAAAGATTCCAAATGGTTTCATAACTGCCTGCTTGAACTGGCTTTGAAATATTTTACTTATTCAAGACAATCTTTGCAATGAACTAGCACGTGGTGTACACCCTTTGCAAAAAAAAATTCATGATTGTATGAATTGAGTTGCAAGCAAAGGTTAAAGAAGTTTTTTTGTTTTCTTCACTCTTTCATGGAGTGTGATCCAGTGTTTGTTGCCTATCTCCAATTATCCCAAAACTAATGTGTATACTTTGCTTCTTCAGAAGGAACAGTCAACTATATATGGAGGATTTGGAGTTGAATACAGGCCGATAAGGATGGCAGATGTCTTTTCCTGAAGGTCAACAGTAAACCAGATACATTTTACAACAAGTGATGATAGTTTCATTGTCACTATTACATGCTATTCTCAGTTGTTCATTTGAATTAAAATACAACTGGCTGCCATAATGGAATATGAACTCTTACTCCACCAGCATTAGCCTGGGCTGTGTATCACTAGTTCAATGACGTTAGCACTACCATACCATACCTCCATGAATAAGCTGCTACTTCAAGAAATTTGAAATAAACCGAAATGCAAAATAAGCATGACCTCTTACCTCAAAGGAACTTGGCCAAGGGAGAGGTTTACTAGAAATGTTTTCTTCCTCCAAAATGCTGCATTCACTAGCATCACTGTGTACTGCTTCTTCATGACTTAGAGATCGTAAGGTACACCGTCTGTCCTCAAATTCTGTCGTGCTACTCTCACTTGTGTCACTGCATACACTGTTCTCTCGACTACGTGACTTCAAAATGGATTTGCGAGGAACGTATTCTCCGTTTACAACATCAACAAAAAGTCTGCAACAAATAGAAAAATATAACAACCAAGCTTAGGATGATATATCAAGTGGCATTCTAAATTCAGAAAAATTAGGCTAAAGTGAGAACTTGGCAAGTACCTGTAAATATCTGCAGGAGTTTTGATATTTGGCAGCTCTGGAGTGGTGTTCCCATTGCCAGTGCTATTTTTCCTTTTTCGCTTGGCCTCTTCCTTCTTTTCACTGAATTTTAAGGTTGTGTTCTTGCCAGTGTTTATTCTTACCTGAAAATATGCAAAATCAAAGATGCAAGAGAAATTATAGTAAAAAACCTCAATGAAATATAAATATTTTCACATGCAAGTACAAATGAACAATTAATGTTTTGATTTTTTAAATTTAAACACTGAACATCTGAAAACATTATGCTGATAATTGCAACAGCAAACTGTATACAGCTTTTTCACTGTCTTAAAAACAATAAAGTTAGAACAATTCTCAAAGTAGTAAATCATTTAATTATTTAACTAGCTGCTATTTAGTAACTGGTCACAGACCAAAATTGCAAACAGTTTTTAAACTGGCTTTATCTCAGGATAAGCACAGCTTGTAGACCTCATCATATTTTCAAGGTTTCTGTTCTCTTTTCTGGCTGATAAGTTAAAGTCACAATACTTAAACTGTACAGAAACTAGGAAGTAATAGCCTACAAATTTAGGAAATGCATACAGATATAGATTAAGAGCACACCAAGCATTGGTGAAATTCGTACAACCTTTGAACTTTTGTTTCAGACTGTGCTCATGCTTTTGACAAAAGAAACAGCATCACATCAGGGTCTGTAGTTTTAATAAGTGACTTAAGTGTCAACTATTTTAAAATTAGAAATAAAGTGCAGTTTATATCCAAGGAGGAGTTTGGAAAGTTTATAGGAAACAGGAAAATATGACTGCATGAGATAATTCTGCTGCAAAGCTAATCTTCTGCAGAATCCCAACTGACGTAAAGGTACTGTTTGGTGAAAATGCTAGTATTTCTTTCCAATCAACTAAATAAATATTATCAATTCAAGAATCAACATTCTAAGCTTCCAATTTGTTGCTCTTTGAAAGGAAGGAGAAGCACTCACTACTGAACCGACCATTTACCAACCATCCAAGAAAGGTCCAAATATTCATAATGCTTTTATTAAAGCACAGTTGGATCCAGTAACTATGAGTTCATGGGGAATTGCAGCATTCCAGTGATTATTTAAATAATAACCACTGTACCATATTAAAGAATATACAAATTCCACAAAACCAATGTGTAATGCTGCATATTTTCCCTTGAAAATAAACCATTCTTATACAAAAATCTTGGATCGTGATATCTTACCTTTAAAAAAGGTATGTAAAGTTGCTACTCAAGCAACAATTAAACAATTTAAAAAAGCTTGGTTCTTGTGCTGCAACATCTTCAATAATAAGGAAAAAATTATCTCCAAAAAAACTGAAAACGATTTATGCTTTTGAGACCAACTGTCGTGTTAAACTCTTGGAGATATTGTACAGGAAGTTCATTTTCAACTCGGTACAATTATGGTGCTGAACAACAAGTTTTCATGGAGTAAATTATGACAAACAACACCACACAAAATAGGAGTCCATTTGATATCTGCTATATTGCATAATTATTTCAAATTACTGTCCTTATTAATAGCATGAAAATGAGAATTATATTAATATTTAATGAGACCTTAAGAGTTGAAAGTCATAGGAATTAGTCTGGTCTCATCTGGGTTTTCTGAATGGTCTAACAGAAAGGCTTTTTAAAAAAACAAAATACTAACTCTCTTTGGTTCCACTGTATGTAGGAAGTGTATGGTTGGGACATTGTCATCATCTCTGGTAACTTCCTCGTCATCATCTCTGGTAACTTCCTCAGCAGCATCATCTTGACTGTGCTTATGGTCCAGACCATTAATATGGGTAATAGTTGGACTCAATTCTGACGCTTCTTCAGAATCATCATTTTCATGACCATTCTTCCAATCAGGCTTCTCACCAATGTTGAGCTTTATGTTTTTGTCTTTCTCTTCTTCAGAGGAACTACTTTCTTCAGTATTTCCATCAGCTGAGTCAGACATTCTGATGTAAAAATAATCACAGATTACAAGAGTCAAGAGCTGACTTGTTCAATTGAGTTAATTTATTCAAAGCTTTTGATATCGTATTGCAGTTAGCTAATAGGAACATGCGCCGAGAATTACAACACACAAACAGGAAACTGGTACCTGCAAGGATTTCCTAATGTACCAATAATCTACTTTATTTACAGATTAGATTAGATTATTTTACAGTGTGGAAACAGGCCCTTCGGCCCAACATGTCCACACTGACCCGCTGAAGTGCAACCCACCCAGACCCATTCCCATAACACTATGGGCGATTTAGCATGGCCAATTCACTTGCATATTTTTGGACTGTGGGAGGAAATCCACGCAGACACAGGGAGAATGTGCAAACTCCACACAGTCAGTTGCCCGAGGCGGGAATTGAACCCGGGTCTCTGGCGCTGTGAGGCAGCAGTGCTAACCACTGTGCCACCGTGCTGCCCACTTCTTGATAAAATAAAGAACAATACTCTTTGGCCCTCCAAGCCTGCGCTGTCACATTTTGCCCTTCCACACTAAAATTCTCTCATAACATTCCACTGCATCCATGCCACTCACCACCTTTTAAACTTCTATTCGCTCACCTCTCAACCTTCTGCATTCCAGTGAAAACAAACCCAGTCTATTCAACCTTCTTTTGTAGCTAAAATCCCCCATGTGTCTTTTTTTACTACCTTCTCTATCTGCACTGCCATCTTCAATGATCTGTGGACTAGCACATCCAAATCTTTCTGCATATCAATGCTCCTAAGGGTTCTACATTCACTGTATAATTTCCACCTGTACTTGACCTTCCAAAATGCATCTCCTCACATTTGTCTGGATTAAATTCCATCTGCCATTTTTATGCTCATGCTTCCAACTGATCTATATCTTGCTGTGTCCTCTGACAGCTCTCCTCACTATCTGCAACTCCACCAACCTTTGTATTGTCCACAAATGTACGCATTAGACCAGTGCCTACAAGTGTGGTTGACTTCACCTAACTCTTCTGGCACCAACTCATTTATGTAGATCATGAATAGTTGAGGTCCCAGCACTGATCCTTGTGGAACATCACTAATTACGACCTTCCATTCCAAAAAGCATCCTTTCAATTACCCTCTGTATCCATCTTGCCAGCTCATCCCTGATGCAATGTGGCTACAGCTTTTGTACCAGTCTGCCATGAGGAACTTTGTCAAAGGCTTTATTGAAGTCCACGTTGACATCAAACGTTTTTCATCACCTCAAAAAGCAATCAAATTAGTGAGGCATGAAACTATGCTCTCTATCGCTACTCAGTCCATTGTTTTCTAAATGTATATAGATCTTGCCCGAGAATCTTCTTCAATAATTTCCCTACCACCATGACACACTCAGACCTGTAATTTTCAGGATTATCCCTGCTACCCTACTTAAACAATGGGACAACATTGGCTATTCTCCAGTCCGCAGGGACCTCCAATCAAAGAGGATCCACAAATGTCTGCCAGTGCTACAGCAATTCATTCTCTTGCCTCCCTCAATATTCTGAGAGGGATCCCATCAGCACCCAGGGACTAATCTACCTTAATTCTTTTTAAGGCAGACAGCAACTCTTCCTTTTTAATAGCAACTTAGCTTGGAAACTCAACTCTCCCTTCCCTGAGATGATCCTCCTCCAATTCCTTCTCTTTGGTGAATACTGACAAGGTATTAGTTTAGGACCTCATCTACTTGTTCTGGCTCCACACATAGATTCCCTGCTTTGTCCTTACTGGGCCAACCCTTTCCCTAGCTACCCTCTTGCTTTATGTGTAAAAAGTCTTGGGATTTGCCTTATTTCTGTTTGCTGATGACTTCTCATGAACCATTTAAGTCATTCTAATTCCTAGCTTAAGTTCTTTCCTACTTTCGTTACATACTTGAAGGATTTCATCAGTTCCCATCCTCCTGGACCTCATGCATGCTTCCTTTTTCTGACCAAAGTTCACATAATTTGCTATACGTACCCTTCATTCATGCAGCAACGTGCTGCTCCTGAACTCCTATCAACTGACATTTGAAATACTCCCACATTTCTAATGTAGATTTACTTTCGGACAGCTGCCTAAATAAAAATTCTCCAGTTCCTGCCGAATACTGTTGTAGTACACCTACACCAGAGAACTGCTTTCATCCCTACCCACAATTATCTTAAAAATCATGGTACTATGGTCACTCCTCCTGAAGTGCTACCCCACAGAAACTTCACTCATCAAGCTGGACTCATTTTCCAAAAACAAGTCCAGTATAATCCCTTCCCTGATTGGACTGTTTAAATTTTGTGTCAAGAATCCTTCCTGAATGTTCCTTACAGATTCTGTTTCATCCAAGTCCCTAGCAGATAGTAAGTCCCAGTCAATATAGGGAAAGTTAAAATAATTCATCACAATAACCGTAGTGTTTTTACATCTTTCCAAAATCTGTCTACATATTCTCTCTTCTATTTCCCACTGGCTGTTGGGAGGCCTAGAGTAAATCCCACCACTCCGCCCCTCCCCATTGTGATTTCACCATTCCTCTTCCTGATCCTCCATCTCAAAGCAAATTATACAGTATGAAACATTATAACTAAATGAACCATTGTCACTTTAAAGCAAAAAGTGGCAAGAACATCTCATATTTGAATCAGCCTCAAGTATACACAGCTAAGGCTCCCTGAACTCCAGCAGTGACCCAGATGGCCAGTTAGTCATTATGCCAGTGCAGATAGAAGTTGTGCATGGGAACCTTGCAGAATCCCCATCACAGCAGATCCTGAAGAAATTGGTCAGGAAACTGAACTTTCCACAACACCTGAAATCCTTTGATATTCTCATATTAAATTCCTGATGTCAGATGACTTGAAGTGTATAAGGTACTAGGGAGTATTGCTGAACAGAGACCTTGGAGTGCAGGTTCATAGCTCCTTGAAAGTGGAGTCGCAGGTAGTTAGGATAATGAAGGCGGCGTTTGGTATGCTTTCCTTTATTGGTCAGAGTATTAAGTGCAGGAGTTGGGAGGTCATGTTGCGGCTGTGCAGGACATCGGTTACGCCACTGTTGGAATATTGCGTGCAATTCTGGTCTCCTTCCTATCGGGAAGATGCTGTGAAACATGAAAGGTTTCAGAAAAGATTTATGAGGATGTTGCCAGGGTTGGAGATCTGAGCTACAGGGAGAGGTTGAACATGTTGGGGCTGTTTTCCCTGGAACGTCGTAGACTGAGGAGTGACCTTACAGAGGTTTACAAAATTATGAGGGGCATGGATAGGATAAATAGGCAAAGTCTTTTCCCTGGGGTCGGGGAGTCCAGAACTAGAGGGCATAGGTTTAGGGTGAGAGGGGAAAGATATAAAAGAGACCTAAGGGGCAACTTTTTCACGCAGAGGGTGGTACGTGTATGGAATGACTTGCCAGAGGATGTGGTGGAGGTTGGTACAATTGCAACATTTAAGAGGTATTTGGATGGGTATATGAATAGGAAGGGTTTGGAGGGATATGGGCCGGGTGCTGACAGGTGGGACTAGATTGGGTTGGGATATCTGGTCGGCATGGACAGGTTGGACTGAAGGGTCTGTTTCCATGTTGTACATCTCAATGACTCTATGACTCAAAAGAAATTATGGAAAATAGTTACTCAGAGTCCACCCCGCCCCCCCTCCCCCTCAAAAACCTGTATCCTATTGATTTGGAACCCTAAGATTACACTTGCCTTTTGTACTTACAGCTTCACAGCTGTTATCAAAATGTCAACATACTGAAGCTGACTACTGCAAAAAGAGGTTGTGGTTTGCCTTCCTCTGACATTTCTATGCCACAAAAGAACGGTCAAGAATGGAAGTACAGCTCTGGATTTCTGAGGAAGCCCGAGTGGATTTTCTTTTCAAAAATGAAGAGCACGGTCTCTTTTGGAAAAGGAAAAAGGTTCATATTGGCAACTTGCAGCATGAGATTGTTGTTTCTTAGAAAACCTGAGCAAATGTGTTTTTCCCCAAATGTGTATTAACTTTGGAAAGTTTGCTAATCCATAGTTTTATGGTTAACAGTTAAAAAAAGTGTCCTTTAAGTTACAATGGTATCATACCCTTCACTGAACAATTATGATTCATTTCCGTAAACCTCATCCCGTGCTCAACTATTTCATTTTTTTGGAACAAAGAATAATGAGTTTGCGGGACAGGTTAGAAACGTGGAATTAAAGTAACACGGATGAACGTTTAATCAACTGCGTAGTTGCTTTGAGGAACCGCATAACGTATTCTAGTTGACATTTCTTATGCTCTTGTATTTCTAATCTTGAGCACTTCTCATGAAATTATTCACTTTAAGATAATTTTGATTTTTACTCTATAAATAATAGAGCAATTCTATTGCTAATTTCATTCTACAGGACAATTACATAATGACCTAAGTTTGCTGTATGACATTTTTAACAATGACATTCACCTTTTATACAACAGGCTTCTCAAAGTAAAAAAACACTTTATTAATGACTGACCCTACAATGCTTTTTTTTAATATTGCTCAGAAGGAATAGAAGAATTGCAAATGTTTGAATAAGCAGTAGGGAAGCTGAAAAGAGTCAAACTTGATTCAAGGTCCTTCTAATAAAATTAAAAGCTGTGAATGATCATAAACGCCAAGAAAAGAAAGTGATCAGTGCAGTTTGGAAGCCAAAATTTAAATTAACTACCAATAACAGTTCTGAAAGTTTGTTAGTAAAAATATAGAAGAAACCCTCACTTAAACCTAGCAAATCTCTTCACAATAATGTACTGAAATCAAAAGCTATTTGGGTGAGTGGAAGTTTAGCATTTGAATTTTATTTAAAATAGTTAATACCTAAGCTGCTTCCAGTCCAACTCATGAATGGGTATATACAGCTGTTCAAGAATAACAGATGAAATAACAATCTTTACTGCTTATCGAGAAATTTAGTCAGTCAATTTCATAAACCACAATACTAAAAATTCAAAGGATCTGGACTGTGAAATGTGACTAATTTTATGCAAACTGCAAATTCCTTTTTTTAAATGCAATATGCAACCAAGTTTTGTTTTAAAGCAAATTTCTTCTCTGCTGACTTCTCTCCTTGGAAACGATAAAATTTTATCCAGGATTACAACTTTTTTCTAGTCAATTACATGCTACTATAACAATACCACATTATAGTGCACTAGTTTCTCAACAATAATTTTATGCTCAATTTTACAACATTTATAGTGCTCATTTGTGTAATGGGATGCCCAGCAGTGGAATCCAGATTCCATTAGAATAGCAGGATGTCGATCAATACTTGAGACTCTCCATTCAGAGCTGTCAGTTGGTGACATCAGAGAAACACTGACTAAAAGACTGCCACCTTCCCAGAAAGCAAGAGAAAAAGTAGTTAATTCCAAGCATTTCTCATGGACCTTCTTGTAGCTAGCTCCAGAATGCTAGGAGCCTAGCAACAGATGGTACATTGCAGGCAAAGACATTTTTCAGTCAAGGAAAGTAGCAATGTGGATTTATCAGACAGTAACTTTAATGAATAATACAATACATCATGGCTGCTTTGAGGATTTTAACTCAAGTATCATTACAGCTTAAACATTCATCTACAAACACAGAAGGCCTTAGTTGCTACAGAAATGAAGTGAGGAAAAAGTTGCTACTCAAGTCAAAGAAAATCACTGATGTTTTCATTTGACTGTCGTAAATGTTTTTCAACTATCTCAAAGCATTTGGTCCAAGGTTTCCATGTGACACATTGTATATAATAAAACCTTGCCTGGTCCACCTACAAGGCAGTGTTTTTTTGCGCATTTTTAAAACATGCCATCTGTCTCATTTTTGTTACAATATATAGACTGTAGAAAAAGACTTTGAAAATTATTTATGAAGATGTGCGACTGGACCTTCTGGAATATGATCTAGATTCCAATTACATTTCAATACTCCGGGTGCACCGGTTTCCTCCTACAGTCCAAAGATGTGCAGGTCAGGTGAATTGGCCATGCTAAATTGCCCAGTGTTAGGTGCATTAGTCAGAGGGAAATGGGTCTGGGTGTGTTATTCTGCGGAGGGTCGGTGTGGACTTGTTGGGCCGAAGGATCTGTTTCCACACTGTAGGGAATCTAATTTAATCTAATCTAAATCGATGTGAGGTACTCAGTTGAGCACTTGACACCAAACGTGGATAGTTACCAGCAAAAATAAAATGGAAATTGATATAACAGTTGTAGGTTCAGGCCTAGAATGCAATAGAGTGCACAAGCAATTGGTGTACACCAGTTTTTGCTCATAGACTAATCTTGCATTCGTACCAGAAGTCCTCCAATCCCAATGAAACCTATAAGTGGGGACGTTTAATTTAATAA
The DNA here is from genome assembly GCF_037043375.1 of Chiloscyllium plagiosum. Taxonomy (NCBI): domain Eukaryota; kingdom Metazoa; phylum Chordata; class Chondrichthyes; order Orectolobiformes; family Hemiscylliidae; genus Chiloscyllium; species Chiloscyllium plagiosum. The sequence goes on from NW_028270155.1 coordinate 40,326,040, forward strand.
AATTTTCCAAGGCACTTCACAACATTCTCCTAATCAGATCTCCCAGGACCAAATTTAAGTGGTTTCATGGAGCATCTTAAAGGAGAAGAGAGAGGCAAGGAGATGGAGAGATTTAGCTATGTGTAGATGCTCGGCATTTGAAGGCTCAGCCAATGAGCAACCAAACCTTCCAACATTCTAGATGCCAGAATTAATGGAGTGCCAATATCTGATGTTTGAGAGGCTGGTGAGAGTACTGAATTAGAAGTGCTATCTGACTTGGAATCAAGTCAGCAAACAGAGGAACATTAAGTCTCTGACACCCAAGTACGCAAAAAGCAGAGCTTCCGATGGCCTCAAGCTAAAAGAGGGATAGAATGTGGTCTTAATGTTGAAAGAACTGAAATCACTTTGGATCTTGTGGTTGGTGCAGGTTTGAGCACTTTCAAAAGGGAATTAGATTAGCATCTTAAAGGAATGTAGTTGTGGGCTAAAGGGAATGCTGGGCAATGAAACATCTGCTACATTGCTCTTTGAAAGCTGGCATTGAGTCAAAGTGCCAAATGCACTCCTTTAGAGCTGCAACCAATGACCCTTTGGTTAAGGGCCCTTTATGTTACTTTCAGTGTTTCAGTTCAGCTTTGATGAGATTAGATTAGATTAGATTACTTAGTGTGGAAACAGGTCCTTCGGCCCAACAAGTCCACACCCACCCTCCGAAGAGCAACCCACCCAGACCCATTCCCCTACACCTAACACTAGGGGCAATTTAGCATGGCCAATTCACCTAACCTGCACATCTTTTGGACTGTGGGAGGAAACCGGAGCACCCGGAGGAAACCCACGCAGACACGGGGAGAATGTGCAAACTCCACACAGACAGTCGCCCAAGGTGGGAATTGAACCCGGGTCTCTGGCACCAAGTGGCAGTAGTGCTAACCACTGTGCCGCCCACAAAGCCATCTTTGGACTGTGGGAGAAAGCCCACACAGACACAAGGAGAATGTGCAAACTCCACACAGACAGTCACACAAGGCTGGAATTGAACCTGGGACCCTGGTGCTGTGAGGCAGCAGTGCTAACCAATAAGCCACCATGCCTTGGTTTTGGCGAAGGTGGCAAAATAGAATGAGTGGTGAGGGCAGTGTGGATTCTCATAAAAATCTCACGCTAGATGTTCGTTCTGGTGTAAATCCCAATTCCATTTTTTAAAATCAAAATGCCTCTTGTCCTGGACGAAAAATTATTAGGCATTTCTCAGCAAGTTGTCAACTCCCTTCCTCCTGATCATTCTCCTTACAAAGAGATAGTAAGCATTTCCATAGCCTACAATAATGCATCCTGTCACAAATTTTGTGGGACAGTACTTGTGTGCTTCAGAACGCTCTTTCCTGTAGTCCTAGACCCAATGTCCACGTGTTTGTGTCACTATATCAAAATGTCAGACTGCTTCACCAAAACCTAGTCACATGATTCTACATATAACACCTGCAACCTACGTGCATTCTCCAGCATCTTCCTCTGTATCCTGAGCTTCAAAAACGTTGAGGCAAAATTAGCTTTATATTTAAGCTTAATCAACACCTTCATAAAATGCAAAATGCAGTTTGACCTGAAGATATTAGGAACATGGCAAATAATACTGTACAATAAAATTACAGTGCACATCAATAACCCTGATAACATTGTAACAAACATGCAATGGACATCATCTGACGATAACATTAATAACATGAGTGAAACTTTAAGGTTTAGAAGTTACTATATATTAGATTCTCAGTGAATGAAATAAAAAGCTGGCAACTGCATTTCTTTCTCAAAACAGCAGATATTCTCACATGCTGAGCCGCAGGTCCCAGTACAATAATGCAACTCATCATTACTGGAAACCAAGTGGCATCACAAACAATGGGAAACATTTGGTATCACTGACCTCATTTCACAAGTTAAAATCAAAATGCGTAAAGAAATTTTACAACATAGGTCTAAGTAAAATGTTGCCACCATTATCTGAGCATCGAATAAATTACCTATAAATTTCATCCTGCATCTCTTCCTGCTGTTCCAGCTCATCAAGCCTGGCCCACAGCTCCTCCTCAGTTAAGAAGCTTGATTTGCAGTCACCACCACCATCACTACCCTCCAACTCTGACACAAAAACCTCTTTTGGTTTGGGGTTTTCTTTAGGTTTATGTGCTCTTCTCTGTTTACCTGTAATTTTGATTTTAAAATTCATTATCAAAATTAAAATTCAAGTGACAAGTATTTACTTAAACACAAAATGCTTCTTCACCTACAATCCATCAACTTCTTTTTAAGCACCATAAAAGATTCAATAATTTAATGTTGCACAGACGTTGAAACTACATTTATAACAAATAATAAGCATTCAACAAAGGAAAATTCACAATCTTGTACTCAGTTCTAAAATTACTTGAACAGATGGTGATAATCAATGCTTCAACAAAAATATATTAGCGCAGATATTCTGATTACCATTCAATCTCTGCAGTATAGACTGGAGTTGAATGTAGGGACCAAGCAGAAACTTAATGCAACTGATTCAAATGGAATTGTTTGAGAAACTGAAAACTGATTGGCAGTTCCAGAGTATGGAATCCTTCTCAGAAATGCCCCAAGAGCCAGAGATGACGAAGGTTCTGTCTTGCTGAAGTTTAATTGCCATGAAAAGTTAGGTATTAAACTGGGTAGGTATTAAACTGAATTCCCAATTTACCACCGACTCCCTCAACTACATTCTCCCCATCCTATTCTGAACACCCCCACACCCCACTTGATAGCTGCTGCCCCCCAACCTGATCCTGCTAAATGCCACCTCGTCCAGTCACCATCCCAGCCTCCAAAGCACTGGACCTGGTGACGAGTCTCAAAATTCCAGACCATTGTAGAGCTATCAAAATACACAGGAAACTATTCAATAGGGTAATTTAACTATTCAATAGGGTAATTTAAAGTGTGTATAAATCCTGATGTAACTGTGAATTAAAATTAAAATTAAAGGAAGCAAACATTAATTAGATCTGGTCAGTTGTAAGGTTATTTTCTCCCTTGACTCAAATGCCCAGTATTTTCACCATTTTCATATAAGGGACAAAGTGGAAAGAGTCAATACATCTTTATTGAATATTATTTGTGACTTCTGGCTTTAAGACATAACCTGATGTAATACAACATTTTTGAAAAAAAAGCTACAAATCTTGAGAAAAACATTATGGTCCAGAGACAAGGCAGCAAAATGGTGGGGTGGGGTGGAACTGCACCAAGTGGATTAAGAGTAGAAAAATCAAATTTGGAACTGCTTCACTTTTTAAAAACAAAGGAAATCATCATTCAGTTCATGCTGTCCAAACATGGGATTGTGGCCATTCTCAATTTAATCCAAGTACAAGATCGAAAATAAAATGCTTCGCTCCCTCACTTCAACAACATTTGGAGTTGCAGTTATTGGAGCTTCAATGCAAAACAAATGACAGAAACAGAAGTACCTTCTGAATTTAAATCTTGAGTTTCTCTCTCTTCATTCTGAATTTCCTCACGTATTTCTACAAAACCTTCATTTGCCTAATTAGAAGAGAATGTAGCATATAAATTTCAGTTTGATTTGTATCCAAGATTTCAGGAAAATAAATAATTGCACAGAAGATTAATTGCAGCCCATTTATGTACATTTTCCTTCAGTGGCGCCAACCACTGCAGGCAAGCTGCAAAGAAAGTCTTTTTTAAAAAAAATACATGTGCCTCTCAACCTAAGGCATAATTTTATGTGGTAGCCTTTAGTCTCATAAGATGTCAGCTTGCTGTGCTGTGTTAAGCTTTACTTGATGTGGCTCAGTAGTCCCATTCTGGCATGATGATCTCCATTTCATTTGCTGAAAAGGCAACAGACTGAGAAGAATCACAATGAGCTGGCCTGTGTTATCTCCAGGCTCTCTTCTCATCTAGGTGAGGTTTTAATTCCTGCTTGCCTCTTCCAACATCCTTCCACAACATTAGTCTCAAAGTCAGAGCCAGTCTCCTAGCTTTCAGTGTCAGTACCTGCCATTTTCAAATTTCACTTAGCATGACATTGCAAGGGACAAAACATCAGTGCATCATTACATGGAGTCACAACTAAGGGGGAAGGCTATGACAAGGAGAGATTCCTCAGAAAGGAGACACTTGCATCTGACTCGCTTTTTTTAAAAAAACATTGCTGCTAGCCAGTAATGCAAGCTGAAAATGAGAACTGGTATTAATTGCAAAAGGACAAGTCGATCACAAATTCTAACTTACAAAAAAGATGTGACTCGTAATAGTCAAAATTTCATATTGCAATGATGTTGGATATACCAGTCTCTAAACAGAAGAAGAAATATTTGGCACATGATTCAGACAAGTTATATGCTTTTACACAAAACAAAACTTAATGTGAGTATCAGTTCAAAAGATATAACAAGAATAATGTTTTCAATTCTAGATCAAAGCAAATAATGCACTTTTCTCTTGCCTTCAACTTATAATTTGAAGAGGTTAATTAAAATTCAGGATTTAGCAACACCAGTTTCTGAAATAGTTATCCTTAAGAGATTGACAACTACAATTCACTACATAATTGTATTAATAGTCAAAATTCATTTGGAAAGTTATACTTCAGAGTTTGAACTCAGTGAAAACTTCAATGACATGCAAAAACAAACATTTATAGGCAATGTCTTGAATTAAAGCAATTAGGCCACATAAGAAAATAAAATTCAAGCCTTCTGAAACATCAATAGATGAAGGGGTTCAGGACACATACTTTGTACAGTTCCATTCAGAATATGTATTAATTTTTGCAGCTTTCGAACTATTCATTTTTAGATTTCAGCATACATCATAAATCATAAATGTAATACCTTCAATGATAACATTAGAAAGAATAATGTGGATCTTTCAAGAACTATTTCAATAAAAATTATTATTATTTGTTCATTTGTGTATTTTTCAACACAGAACTTTGCAGAGTATTTGTAAAAGGAACCAAAGAAAGATCAATACACATACATTTTTAATCCCATTATTTAGATTCGGTTATTCCAGGTCTTAGCCTCAAATTTGTTCCCCTTTTGTTTTGCTTTCAGATTCAGAATCTTGTCATTTGTCTTTAAATGTTCACATTTATGATCCACCAATCCAAAAAGTCTATTAATCCTAACAGTTACAAGTTTCGCAAAGTCACTTGTTGACCATAAAAGTGTTTGCAAGTGATTCTTTGCATAATTTTAAATATTTGATGTCCAAGAAGAAACAGATCTCCACTCGAGTCAAAGCCCTTGCATAGCTAGCCACCAAGAGATAAATTTCATATGAAGTTTTTATTTTTCAATTTGAAAATCTCAAATTACTTGTAATCATTATTGGCATTTTGATGACTAAATATGGTCTTGAAGATGCTTCACTTGTTTAGGAGCACAGGAACAAACTTTCCCCAATCAGAACTTCATTCATAAAAATAGCCGATTAATTTCACAGTAGCGCACAAGTCAGCCAAGAGACTGATACATGAATCTATTTATTTTCCATCTTGTTCTAAACAGACTGTAATTTTCTTCCATATTTCAGAGGTGGCAACAATCCTGTTGAAAGCATCTTACAATGCAGAATATAGAAACATCATGTATGGTTAACTGGACCTAAACAAAAATTGCCAAAACAGCACATACCAATTTCTCCATTTCAGTGAACTCGACTCTGGATTCAAAGTTCTTCATAACTTTATGAAGATCATCCAATGCTTTTTGTACATCTGAACATAAAAAAATGGATTCATTGCTTATCATTCAAAGAAGAAAACTAGTATTTTGTACAATCTCTAAGATTGGTTTAAAAACTAATTTACAAGGTACTTTATGTGGAGCATTATGTAAAATTTCAATCAAGTAATGATATTGAGGTTTAAACGTCAGCATATTATAAAGTTAGCAGCTCCAAGATTTATATATACGCCACTTGCCAATTAAATAAAATTGCACAGAACTTACAACATAGAAACGGGCCATTTGTTCAATCTAATCTTTGTGCTCCACTCAAGCCTGCTCCCAGTCCGCTTAATCAATTCTATCAGAAATTTTTACCACTTCTCAAGATTTGACTTCAAGTGAAATGCATCCAATTCCATTTACCTATTCTTTTCACATTAGTAGATACCACATTCTTTTTCCGGGGTGGGGATGGGGTTTAAATAATCTTCATCCTGAATTTACTGAATTTAATAGAGACGGTCATATATTCTTAACATCTCTAGTTCCACAAAAATAAACAGTTGAAGCCTCTGCCTCTGACTGAAGCTATTAGGCTACATAAAACAAAAATAAAGTATTTTATTAGGCCCTACATAGTTTCAAAAAAACTTCATCAGTCACCAGAGTCATAGGCTGCACCACCTTTCCAAATGAGCAAAACCTCTCAGTCACCTCGCTGCAAACCTTTTCTATAATATGGAAACCCAAAATGAATACTACACCATGCAGTTTTAACACTGTTCTACACAAGCTCAACATAAATTCACTGATTTTCTGTTCTAATCTTCTGGAAATAGCTTTAATATATAATATGGATTTATTAATCTATTACTTGCCAAATTATAAGTTGCAGGAGAACAGCAACCCACTAGTAGTTTATAAATAATACTTCTACACAGATTAAGCTTCATTTACAACCACATTAACTTGTAGTCAAGATTTCATAAACATACTAATTTCCAACAGTAAATTATGTACAGAGGCCACTTTCATCTATGACTAGCATTTTTAATAACAGGAGAATCTTTACTTGACTAACTTTTTGAAGAAGATCTAATGCTAATAAAGCCTATTTAAAACAGACCTGTGCTAAATCTTAAGAAATGTAGTCCATTCAGTCACTCAAGTCTATTCTCAGAGGCAATCGCACTGTGGCTGATGTGTTCCTCAACTTATTCATCTTTCTTCTATTAATCCATCTTGAAAATTTCGTGTTAACTGTAAGCCACTGTCTTCTATTGACAGCATTCCAAGTTTCCACTACTTTATTAAAAGGGGCTTCCTCCTAATTTCGTTCTTACATGTCCTACTCTAGACACTTAGATTCTCCCAGTCTGAAGTAACCCAGCGAAAACCATTTGTGCCCGTTTCTATTCAAGTGCATCTTATCTTCATTTTAAATACTTCTAATAGATTACACCATTTCCTTCTAAACTTAAAAGAACAGGACATAAATTCAGAGACCTGGTATTATTCAGGTGTGTGTTCTAGCCCTGCCAAATCCAATACGTTTCCTGATGTTTTGTACCTCATCTCAGTACTGCTCGAGATTTGAATTCTAACCTGCTTGATTTGAAGACTAACATCCTATCAGCCTTTGGCTACTTTTTCTATATTTGCTTCCAATTTTAAACACATCTCCTCTGGCTTAACAGCAAAATCAACATTTACTGCCCATTCCTAGTTACCTTGGAAGGATAGTGGTATCCTGCTTCTTGAACCACTGTGGTCCATGTGGTGGAGGACCAACCACAGTGCTGTTTGACTGGGAGATTGAGAATTTGAACCCAGCAACAAAGAAGGAACAACAATAATTGTTCAAGTCTGAGTCAGTGTGCGAGATGCTGTTGAAAAAGCTTTGCTGAGTTACGACAGCATGTCCATAATACATGTTTCACTCAAACACAGAAAATAGCAACAAGCCATTCAATGACTCGAACAGACTCAACTACTTAACGTGTTCATGACTGATCATTGAGCTCAATACCTTAATCCTGCCCTCCCCCATATCCCTTGACCCATTTCGTCATAACAGCTTTATTCACCACCTTCTTGAAAGCATGATGTTTTGGTCTCAACCACTTTCTGCAGCAGTGAATTCCATAGGCTCATCACTTAGAAAAGACATTTCTCCTGATATGTCCTAAAAGCTCTATCCCTTACCCTTAAACTATAACCCCTGGTTCTGGACTCCCCCCGCCATCAGCGATATCCTTCTTGCAGCTAACGTGCCTAATTTTATGAGAATTTGAGGTTTCTATCAGATCCTCCCTTTGTTTTTCTGATCTCCAATGAATACAATCGTAACTGACTCAAATCTCTTCATATATGTCAGTCTTGTCATCCCAGGAATCAATTTGGTAAACCTTCACTGCACTCCCCCAATAGTAAGAGCATCCTTCCTCAGATAAGGAATGAAACTGCACATAATACCCTAGATGAGGCCTGTATATATGCAGCAAGACATTCTTGCTCCTGTGCTCAAATTCTCCTGCTACGAAGGCTCACATACAGTTGCCGTCTTTACTGCTTGCTGCACCCATGCGCTTATTTTGTGACTAGTACACGAGGAACACAGATCTTGTAGAACATTTCCCTTCCTCCAAGCCAAATTATAATCTGCCTTCCTATTTTTGCTACCGAAGTGGAAACCTCACATTTATCAATATTATATTTCATCTGCCATGCACTCAGTCAGACAGTTCAAATCACTCTGCATCCTCTTCACAGCTCACCTTTCCACCCATCTTTATGTGCAAATGTTGATATATTGCATTCAGGTCTCTTACCTAAATCATTAATATATATTGTGAACTGTTGGTGTCCTACTAGCCATCCCAGTGGTTACTGGTTACTGCCTGCCATTCACAAAAATACCCATTTATTCCTACTGTTTCTGCTAAACAATTTTCTATCCATTTCAATACACTAACCCTAACCTCATGTTTTAATTTTACACATAATCTCGTGTGGGACTTAATTTCTTAATCACAATAAGTCACATTGACTGGCTCTACCGATCAACTCTATTAGTTAAATCCTCAAAGAATTCTAACAGATCTGTCAAACACGATTTCCCTTTTCTAAACCCGTGCTGTTTGTTTCTGTTTCCTAAGTGGTCTGCTATAAAATTCTTGATAACAGACTATCATCATCCCCACTACTGATGTCAGACTCACTGGTCTACAATTTCCTGTTTTCTCTCTACCATTTTAAATATTGAGGTTACATTAGCTACCCTCCAATATGTAGGAACTGTTCCAAAGTCTGAAGAATCTTGAAAGATGACCACAAACGCATTATGTCTAAGGGCCACTCCCTTAAGGATTCTGGGATGTACATGACCAGGCCCTGGGGATTTATCAGCCTTCGTACATCATTTGGGTCCCTCTTTGTGAAATTAGAAGCAAAGTATGAATTTAGGTCATTAGCCATTTCTTTGTTCCCCATTGTAAATTTCTCAGTTTCTGATTGTAATTAGTTTTGTATTTGTTGTCATTAATTTTCACCCATATTTTTCTCTTCACATACCTATAGAAATTTTTACTGTCAGTTCTTATGTTTCCCACAAGCTGACTCTCAAACTCTATTTTCCCTTCCTTAATCAATCCCTTGGTCCTCCTTTGCTGACTTCTAAACTGTTTCCAATCTTACAGTCAATTGTTTTTTTTTTCTTGGCAATTTGTATGCATTCTTTTTTGGCATTTTATACTATCACTAACTCATCTCATAAGCCACGGTTTGGCCACCATTCTCTTTGCACTCTTGCATCAGACAGGAAAAAGCTATTTCTGTAGTTCACTCATTCACCCTTTGAATGTTTGCCATTGTCTATCCACTTCCTTTCAACATTTCCCAATCCAGAGCGAACTCATGCCATCATATAGTTTCCTTTAAGATTCATGACCCTAAACTCAGAGTCAGCTACCTCACTCTCAAACTTGATGGATAATTCCATCATGTTATGGTCACTCTCAACTTCATTATCAATTATTCCTTTTACATTATTTAATATCCAGTCTATGATGGCCTGGTCTTTAGTTGGGTCTCCGGGTCCCCACTATATTGGTCCAGGGATTGCTCCTGTACAGTATTGTGACTAATTTGATTTGTTTAATCTATATGCAGATTAAAGTCACCCATAATTACATGTGATCTTTAAGCACATATATCACTGATTTCTTGTTTAATGTTCTTCCCAACATCACCGTGACAGCTTAGTGACCTATATACCACTCCCACTAACATTTTTTGCCCCTTGTTTTTTCTTAATTCAACCCACACGGATTCTACCTAGTTTGAACTAATAGTTTTGCTCGGTTTTGTGTTTATATCCTCTAGTTATGCAACTGCACTGCCATTTCTTTATCTATTCTTCCAAAATACTGAATACCCAGATATCCAATTCCCATTCTTGATTACCCTGAAGACATGTATCTTTAATCCCAACTAAGTCATATCTATTGACAGAATTAATTCATCCACTATTTCAAGCTCAAGCACAAAGCTTTAAGTCTTACTTTTTTTAAAAAAACATTCCTTGTCCTTCCCACTATATATGTTTTCACTGTGGCCTCGTTTGACTCCTCTGTCTATCATTTTTCTTTTCCCACTTCAGTATTTTGTTCTTACTCTAAATTCTCCCTCCTCTAACTCCTTACATTGGTTCCCATCCCCTGTCAATATAGCTTTAAAGCCTCTGCATCCACTTGAGCAAAACTTCCTCATAACCTGTCCAGTTTATGCTGGCCCCACTTCCCCCAGACCCAGTCTCAATGTCGCAGGAATCTGAAATCTTCCTGCTCAAACTCTCTTAAGCCACATATTCATCCAATATACCTTGCTTTTTCTACTAATCCACTACTTTTTAATGTCCTATTTTTCAGCACGCTTCTTAGCTCTCTATATTCTGCCTCTAGGACCTCATCTATTTTTATACTTGTGTTGTTGGCACCAATGTATACCACGACTACTGTCCTTTCAGGGTGCCCTGCAGCTGTACAAAGACACCCTTGACCCTTGCAGTAAGGATTCTGGATTAGTGGTGCTGGAAGAGCACAGCAGTTCAGGCAGCATCCGAGGAGCAGTAAAATCGACGTTTCGGGCAAAAGCCCTTCACCAGGAATAAAGAATCTGGTTTCCAGCATCTACAGTCATTGTTTTTACCTAGCACTAAGGAGGCAACATACCATCACAGAGTCTCGTTTGCGGTCACAGAAACACCTGTCAACTCCCCTAACAACTGAATTTCCTAGGAACATTGCATTTCACATTTTTTGCACTTCTACTGGGCAGAAGAGCCAACCCTAGTGCCATGAATTTGGCTGCTGCTGTTTTCTCAAAAGGCCATTCCCCTCAATAGTATGTAAAACGATACATCAGTTTTCAGAGGAACGGTCACAGGAGATACCTGCACTCCTGGCCCAGTGCTCTTACTCTGCCTGGTGGTCACCCATTCCCTGTCTGCCTCTACAGTCTAAGCTTACTATGCTTTCAGCTTTGAAAATGCTTTAGGGTTGCCCCAGCTCCAAAACCCGGGGTTCCAGAAGCTGCAGCTGCAGACATTTCCTGCATACACTGGTGCCAGACATAAGGACACACCATATCTTTGAGCTCTCCTGCCATAACATCCCTTTAAATTAAAACTTTTGGAAGATGCTTAACATCAAATAGCAATTTCTCTAGGGCCTCTCTTTCCAGTCCTTGATAGTTCAGAATACATCCTTTAGAAACTATACATGACAAACACATTACAAACTAGAAGTGATAAAAATTATGAATATTTACCTGAACTTATCTACTACTTACCACTCAGCTCTTTCCCTTGGAGCCTCTACTCCTACAGAAGGGTAAGACAATTTGGATTTTTTTTGTGATGTCACAAATTTTTTTTCCCCAACAAGCAGGGCACTGCCCACACTGTTTCTCTGTGGCACTGACCGCAAGGGCACTCTTCCCAGCCTTCTTAGTGCATAGATGGCGGATGGGTGTCAATCAACTGTCCAGTTTTGTTATGTATGATGGAAAATCTTTTATGCTCTTGCAGTTGTACCAATCCAGGCAAGTAAAGAATATTCCATTGCTCTCCTGACTTGTTCCTTGTATGCAATGAGACCATTTTGGGGAGTCAGGTGGTGAGTTACTTGTTGCTGAATAGCCAATCTCAGATCTGCTCTAGCTGTGATGGTGTGTTTGCACATAGCTAGTCCAGTTGATTTATTACTGATTCAGCAATAATATTGCCACTGAATGTCATCAGGCGATGTTTTGACCTTCATTGCAAGAGGTTATTCCCTGGCATTTCTGTGGTATTTACCATTCATCAGCTCAAGCCTCTAGGACCTTTCTACCTGTTCTCTGCCAAGATATTAAATGACCTCCATGTGTTTTTGTACAGTAAAATCTTCCTTAGTGTCCTGATTTGACACAGTCGCCTTGATAAATTGTTATGACCTCTCTACCTTAATTAGGTTCTACAGTTTTGGATTATTTATTACTTTGGTCAGATCCTCGGCATGTGACTCTTATACCAAAGATGTTATTCCAGTCAGTTAGCTTGGCTCCAGCACCACCTTATTTTTCATTTTTTTGTAATTATCTCTCTGCCTCATTTAATCGGATTACTGGTTATCCCTTCGCTTGTTATTCAGCTGTTGACACTTTACTCACACTGTCTAACACTCTTGGTCACCTGCAGAGACTTATTATTCAATACTCCACTCACACAAGTTGTATGATCTTTTGATATCTCAGCCCTTGATCTCTGCCTGTAAATTGTGTGTGGGTGCACTCTTCTCTCACTTCACCTGACAAAGGGCTGCACTCCAAAAGCTTGTTATTACAAATAAACCTGTTGGACAATAACCTGGTGTCATGTGACTTCTGACAAAGCACTTGTAGCATTGATCACAGGTGAGTGAGCAGTTTTATAATCCTGTTAAGGATTATTACTGTTTGTAAAGAAATCTAAACACCTAATCAACCAACAGAACTGTCTACAAGATTTCATATTTTTAAACAAAACATGTAGTTCAAAAAATATGTTTGACGGGATGTCGGTGTCAGACAAAGCTACCATTTGCTGCCCATCAACAACTGCCCTTAAACTGATTAACTTTCTTGGATGTTTCAGAGGACAGTTAAAAGTCAACAACATTGCTGTGGATCTGAAATCACACACAAGCTGAGACAGATAAGCATTGGAAAGTTATTAATGTCCTAATGGACATAAATGAACCAATTGAGTTTTTATGTGAAATGTAACAAATAATCAAAGCAGACAGCATAAAATGGGAAATCACCTTCAAATTGGAAAATTGAAAATGCAGCATTACGACTGCATAATCAAAGGAAAAAGACAGGGCTAACACGTCATTAAATTACACAGCCTTGAAGTTTGGTCTAGATCATTACACTGCTGCAACAATTAGACTTTTTAACAGCAGCAAATTGGTATGGCTACTATAGCAATTCTGAGCTTTGAAGCCATAGAGTTTTGAAAAGATTTGTAGCTCAGGTTGAGGTTCTGGATTTGGTCTGCTCGCTGAGCTGGAAGGTTCGTTTTCAGCTTCTAACTCAGCGAGCAAACCTTTGAAGCCATGTACCTAGAGTTTGGAAAGATCAGACTCAGACAGTCTAATAACTCAAGAGTTGTTGGACAGATTTCAAACCAAACATGATCAAATAATAATGGAAAACCATGTATGTGGTTGTTGAATGCCAGAGATCAGGGAAAAGCTTAAGGTTCGGGAATATTTTGCTTAACTCAAAAAGGTGATTTGAATTTCTGCACCCAGGAAGATTGCTTTAGGTGGGACATTGAAGTTACTAGAAAACACTACACCTTTAAAAAACATTAAACTGTCAGCCAAATCACTGATGTTATTTTACGGCAAATCTGACCATGAATCAAAATATAATCAATTAGATATCTGCTCAATACAAATGAGAAAAGTATTGAAATTATAGATGTATAAATCATCTTTCTTACATGAAGACAAATGAACCAGGGCTAATTATTAAGCCATTCTAAATTATTTCCTTAAAAACGCTTACTTTTCAGCACAAAATCTCCTTTAGAAACTGCCACAATCAGTAATTTGACAAAGCTATATATTTCTGAACATTGAAAAATCAAATATTATACGCGTAATTCCAATAAAAAAAGTATGCCCTTTTATGTAGAAAAAACGATAAATTACTCAGCTCAAAACTTGTTCTGCTATTCAATTAGATCAGGGTTAATTTTTCATTATATTTAAATCAACATGTTCATCCATTTTGTGACACCTCCAGAGGCTGGTGAGACTTCAACCTAGAGTTTCTGGCCCACAGATAGGGAACTATCACACTGCCATGAGGCTAATATAGACTGCAATTCCATTTACCAACATTTTCTCAATTTTCTTAATGCGCTGATGTATTCAAATCTATCGATCTTTAACTTGAAAACGTCAATCAAGCATCCATAGATGCTTTTGGACATAGAATGCCTGATTCTATCACTTTGCACATGAAGAAATTATTCTTGATTTCATCCCTAACCAGCTCAAGTTTCATTTTCAGTGCATCCATACAATGGACTTCCCTACCAGATACCATTCCTACTAAATTCCCCCTTCATTTCAAATACCTCAATTCAATAATACTTCAATCTTCTCAACTCAACTGAATACAAACAAATTATGCCACTCCTTATAGCTTAACCTTTCAAATCCAGATCTGATTTTAGTGAATCAGTGCTGTACCTCCTGAAAATGCATGGAGACAACAACAAAATACAGGAAATAAGTATGGAATCTGATATTTTAAATTCAGTTTTTATTTTAACATTCAAAGGTTTAGTCCCCAAACTAAAATACAGTAATCTAAGCAACTGCACAATTTAAGCACCACTTTCACACTTCTGAATTGTTACTTTTCAAGATAAGAAAAAGTGTTATTTTTCGAGTATGTTCCTTATCTAGATTTTGGTTTTTGTGTATACATGGCTTCTGGTCCCTCAACATAAAAAACAAATCAAGACTTTAATGATATTGCGAGACGTCCAATAGCATTGGCAGACATTCCGTTACTATTAATATCCTGGGGATTACCGCTGACCAGAAACTGAACTAACCATATTAACTTGTGGCTACAGGAGATCACAGGATAGGAATGCTACAAATAATTCATCTCCTGACTCTCCAAAGTCTCCATAGCTACAAGGCACAAACCAGGATTGTGACTGAACATCCCCCCACTTGCCTGAATGAGTGCAGCTTGACGCCATGCAGGAAAAGCAGACCGCTTGATTATCTGTGGATGTGGTGTGTCAGTCATTCCACCCACCGCTGACAGTGTTAGTATCATCTACAAGATGCACTGCAGAAATTCACTAAGGGTCTTTCAAAATAACACCTTCACAATCCATGACCGCTTCCAAAGGAAGACAAAGACAATAGATATATGGGAATACCTCTATCTCAAAGTCCTAACCTGGAACTATATCACCATACGAAAATCCAAGATCTGTCTCCCTAACAGCACTGTTACTGTCCCCACACAAAAAGGACAGTAGCAGTTCAAAAAGGCATCTCACAACATAGGCAACAAATGCTGGGCCCACCAGTGATGCACATATCACCCAAATAACCTCAAATCTCTATTGTGAACACTGACAGATTTGCCCACTTATTTAACTTGTGATCCTTTCTAACATCCTGCTTTTATTTACACTTACTACGGCTCCTAACAGGTGTCACCCGTGAACCCTTATATACTACTACAAGTCCTTCAGCCAAGGCATCACATTGCAAAGTTAAGTCTCAGTTCAGATGCCCGAGACACCTAACAAAGAACATAACTCTTATTCTTACTATACCCTACCTTCCAACAAAATACAAATTTATATTAAATTTTTGTGAACTTTCAGTTTTGTTAATAATCACATTTTTTTTGAAGTGTATGAAACACCCACAAACATTTCTGAAGCACTTAGTGAGTCCCTCAAAATGTTTAACTCAATTTGCCAGATGTGGTCCCACTTTCACAAACGCATGCTGAATGATCATATTTATGCTTGTACAAGCTTTGAGTCATACTATTCTTCGTGAAAGATTTACTAATTTATTTCCCAATTGATGCTCCACCTTCCTTAAATAATAGAGCTTTGTTTTTAACTCTGCACATACAGAGGAATCAAGATTATCCGAAGGTTACGGACAGCGAGAATTTTGTTCAGTTAATTGAATGCCGGATAACAGTTTATCTATGCATCAGGACCCTGCGATCTTGTTCGGATAATTCGAAATTCGGATAATTGATGCCAGATAATAGAGGTTCCTCTGTACACAGTTTAATGTCGCCACCAAATATTGCCAGGTCAATTAAATTCCATTTCTCACTGAATTACCTCAAAGCATTCATCCCATGAACTAGAGCTTAAACAAATTAGTCTAGGTTTGCAAAATCTTCCATTGACATGACCACTTCATTCTCCTATAACAATGTTTTGACTACTTTACTGAGTGAAAAGCCCCTGCAACTGCAAACAAATTGCAGAATGGACAACTGATTTAGCCAAGTCCAATGTGGATGCATGTTAAGTATAAAGGTATAGGCACAACATGCACAAAAAAGTACTTTTACTTCACAGCTATCTCTATGTTACTTCAGACATCATAGTCTCTTAAATATTTGGAGATTGTTTCCCTTGGTTAAGAGCAAGCAGTTAAGCAAAACATAAGCAATAACCCAGGGAGCAAATGGAAAGTCAAACAATCCCACACGTGAATGCCTTGAGTCAATTCTCTGAAGCATTTGGATTACCTACTTGGAATCCTAGATTTGTTGTACATGATATTCTTTCATTGAAACTCATGATGGCATTAAAACATGAATTCTGATAAATGAATTCCTTTTCTTTATCACCTGTATTTAGACACCAAATCAACTTGGATACCAAGCTGAATTATTAGACCAGAGTCCAGTCAGATGTACCTTTTAAGGAAATGTCTTTAAAATGGAAAGAAAAGTACAGAGGGTGACAATTTGAAAGGGAAAATTTCAGACTCAGCATTTAGACAATTGAAAGCAAGGCCACCAATGCTGGAGCAATTAAAAATTGGTATTTCTCAAGAAGTAAAGATTTGCAAAATGAAGAGATCTAGGGGATAGAGGGTACGGGTTGCGAGGCTGGAAGAAATTACAAAGATTGGCAGCAATAGACCTTTGACAGAGTTAATGTAAGCTACGAGCATCAGTGTGGGTTAGAACATGAGAAAACTTTTAAATGGCCAAATTTGTGGAGGGCAGAAGAGTAGTAGCTGTCCATGAAAGCATTGGGATAGTCAATTTAGCAGAAATATGGAGGATGGTTTCATAAAAAAGCCATGGTAAAGACAGAGTTGAACTATGTTATACAGGTGGCAACAGGTGGTCTTTGTAATGGCACCAGATGCAAGCAGCTCACCTCAGAGTCAACAATAAAACTGAGGTGGTCCCGTCTCAGACAGCTGTCAGTAAGATGAATGATGCCATGATCAAAGTAGCATTTGTGATGGGGAGCAAAGACAATATTTAGCTGGAGGAAATTTCTGTTTGCCCAAACAGTTCAAAGGCAGTTGAAGGCTCTCAGAATTGAGATAAGGTAAAGTTAAGGTAACATTAAATCTCAATTTATTGTCACCATAGTGTATTCAGGTTTTTAATATTAAAGTAACTTACGTTTTTTCCTGTGCTCCACCAGGCTAAGTGCTTGCTTTGCCGAGCACTTAGCAAACCAATTGTCACCTAATAAAACCGTGACTTCATTTGTATGGATTAGCTGTCCTGGCATAAATGCAAGAGGGCCAAATGGCACCTGTCACAAAACAAAAATGAAATAAAAATGTCAAGCCTACAATGATAAGTTGAATGTTCTATAAACCAAAACAGCAATGTAAATTCATTGTTATAATCTCTTTAAAAATAAACCTTTACCAGTTTTATGCAAGAAAAATATATTTCATAGTCGTCTTCGGGAGATCCAACACTTCAAACTATTAAAAGTATTGCAAAGAATAGCATGCTCTTGAAACTTGGAGTTGAAAATTTATAAATACTGTACATGATTCCCATGACCAAAACAGCTTCATTTTAAATAAACATCGTACATGCAATAAGGGATCCAGGAAGACAGCTCTGAAGTGAAAATGTTCAGTGCCAAATCCGTCCCAAACAAGATTAAAAGGCATTTACATAAAGCATTCTGCACCATTAAAACTCTTAAAATGCAAATTTAAGGCCAGTTAATTGCAAATCCTATAAATTAGGCAGGAAAACAATGATGCTCTTGGTTAAAAAGTTACTATGTTCAAATGTTTCAATTATACTAGAACTCAGAAATAGGGCCTTCCTAGTAATCTACTGTTAAAGCAGGAAATGATTCAGCCAAACAGGCTAGAAGGCTTTGCCTCCAGTACATTTTGTTTCTGACAAGTTTGTTCTCATCCGTAATCACTACTTAGAATCTTCAAGTGGTTTTGGAACAAGAATGTGCTCAAATGTGACAAATTTTATATTTAGCAGATTGAGCTATCTTCCATCTGCACTTCAGCATAATAATCTCCACTTGTGCAAAGCAGCTAAAGGCAGGATAAAACCAAGGAGTAAGCAAGGAATCCTGTACCTTCAAGGAGGAAAGAAAAATAGTTGCACAAATTATGGCAAAAATGTAGCCACTAGTGGTCATAACTTTACTGACTCAACAGACCAGGAATCCAGTCAATTTAAGAAGATTTGACTTAGGCGATCACAAAAGTGGAGGATGGAGGAATGAAAATTAAGAGGATGGAAAGTACAGTAGAATCAGCAATATTCTTTATAGATATTCAAATGCAATGAAGTGTCACTTCCATTGTGATTCTAATTTCATAATTAACTGACTCTTTCTAGTTTTGATAATCTTGAGATGGCTTTCCAATTACGACAACCTAAACATCTTTTAAATTTTGACAGCTCAAAAACTTAACTGCTTGCAGCTTGGATAGCCCAAAGCTAAAATCCTTCTGCTGGGGTGAAATTCTTCTGAACTGGAAACTGATTCAGAACTGAACAAAGGATACAATATAAGTTTCACCGAGGAAAGTCAATGACACTTGGCTAACAGCTCTAACTTACAAGACTAAAAATCAGAGAAGCTCTCAGAGAAACAGGTTGAGTTTCACACGTTCCAGGGAGGAAAGAAAAAGCCCACAAATGTTTGCAAGGAAAAGCTAAAAAGCTTTTCAGGAAGATTTCATACTCACCATAACATCATATGACACCTTATCAGGCAAATTTTTAAGCCTGCCTTGCAGGGCTTCATAGTCGTTTTGCACTTTAACCCTAAAAGTTAACAGTTAATTTTGAGTTATTCAAATTATTTATGTATAAATATCAATTGCTTTCTAAACATGAATTCTTGACTTTTAATATTACACCTGTATATAGATTGCTAACAGAGCTTATATGCAATGTGATTACAGGGACTTTAGAAAAGTACTTAAAAGACTTTTTGCAAGAGGAATATTGTGTAAACAGTAATTAGGATTCAGTGCTGATAATGCTCTACAGAACACTACTTTTTGAGACAGCTGAAAATTGTGCTCATACAATTTCCAAATTTCAAAAGGTTTGCTTGCAATGTATTAAAAAGCACTATTCTAATTCTATAAAAATAGTTCAACAATAACTTTCTAATTGTTTTTTCAAAATAATTACACAATCTAGAACTTACTGCATTACTTCAGAACCTGGAACATCATAAATGATTAATTAATCTGTCAATGGAAGGAAGATGTAATGCATATTTCCAATGGACCAGTGGGTAAATAACTGGCAGGTAAGGTAAGAAATCAGGTTCAATTGCTGTTCTTATCAAAAGCTCGACAATGTCAAATGATTGAAGGCAGCACAAATGTGGTCAGTGTCCTTGAACTTGAAAAGCATTGAACAATAACAGAAAAAAGGCCATGCAAGCACACTGAAAATCAACAGCAGAAATCCCAATGAATTTCTTCTCATTGTTAATCAGAGGCAAAAGTTCTATCACTGATGTGGAAAATGAAGAACAGATGGGAAGAGATGTGAGAATTTCTACAATATCTTGAATTTGATTTTCTCTCCGTCAACCTCATAAGAAAGCTAGCCGATTCCATGCATAAATGCTGGGTTACAGTGGATTCAGATTTGACAAATCCAAGTATATTAGCATTTATATTAATATAGTAGTTCACCCACCCATCTATTACTGTTTAAAATAGCTGGGATCTGGCAGAACAAAGCCAAGAACACAAACTCCAAACCATAACATCTGTTCTCCACATCAATGAGATAATTCTTTAGTTTGCCAAATGAATGATCTTGAATTTAAGCTCTGCACCGGAAGTACAAAATAACTCAGCTGTATGAACAGTTTTAAAACTTCATTTATGTTATTTACAAAGTACACGATATTCTTTAACTCTCAGATCCGGGAATACTAAGTTCAGTTATTAATAAAGAATTATTAGGAGTTTCATATTGATGGCCTGTTTAGTATTAAGTACAGCAAGAAAATTACTTTCACCCATGAAAACAATGAACAAATATTAAGATACATGTTTTTCCATGTTGATCAATTTTCACTGACAGGATATATTTCTAATAATTGACAAGCAAAATAAAAAAATGTGAAAGACTAGAAGACAGTAAACATGTTCACAAATGTTTGAGCTTACCAGTGCTGGATTTTTTCCTTGCAGCTTGAAACCACCTGTTATTAAAATAGACAACTGCTCATGAAAAGCAATGTCAAGAATTCCAAGACTGTTCATACTGTAAACAAAAATATAGCAAAAAAACTGCAACTTAATTGACCAAAAAACCTGAAACAAAAGATTTTGGGAAGACTTTCATTTGTTTGTAAGCAGTATCGGTGTCTCATGGTAATATAAATGGATACTTTAGTTTTTCCTTCACAAACATTTCACTAAAAACAACTTTAGTTAAAATAATGAACTAGGGAGATAAAAAGATGTTGCTTTCCTCAAATTGGGTATACAAATCTCTCATGAATTCCTTATCTTTCACATGTGACCAAATCAAATGCCTGCCCAATTTCCTAAGGGAAAGTTATCTGAACTCAAGGCATATTCCCCCCTTTGCCTTTCTTTCCGAATGAGTTAATTGTTTTTTGTGAAAGTTATTGACATCACTTCATATGAGCACAATTTGAAGCAAAACAACTAGGTAACTGCAATGAACAAGATCACCTTTTAGGTGAGATGTGATCACAAAAACAAAATACAAAATGCAATGCAATCTAATCTTCAATTAAAAAATGGAATACTTTGCGAGTAATGCACTTCATAGACAACCTGAAGAACTGTTCATTGAAAAAGTGACAGGCTAAATATTTGGTACAACGAAGGAGCTCAGGAATATTTTGACAAGGACATTTTTTTCAGTTTGTATCAAAAGTTGATTAACTTGCTTCCAATTACATAAGCAAAGTAATTCTACACAAGTTGTACATCTAAAAGAGTAAAACGTAAGTCTGAATTAATTTGACACAATTCTTCTATACAAAAAGCAGTAGAATGCAAATGAACTTCAAAAGGCAGAAAAGCAAACAGATAAGGCGATTCATGGAACCAAGAGAGTTTAAAGTTTGATTGTCATAGGAGGGAAGGATCAAAGGTTGCTAAAACAGAAGGGAGTGATATCCTTGGTTACACACTTTACTTTAAAATTACTTTAAAATCAATCACCTCCAATGTTCCTTCAGCCATAAGACTGAAACACTGTCAATACTTTATTTTAAATTAATTAGGTTCTTGTCCAAATCATTTAAAAAATGTGCTGCTACATATACACAATCTGCCAACATAAAGACAGACTACATGTGAATGCTTTTGAAAATTTAGTATGGACATACTATCTTGTTCTTTCACTGCTCTGTTGAGAGTTAATAAATTTGGTCCCCTTAACAGGTAAAGCAAAAATTAAATCCTGTTCTATCATTATCCAATAAATCTTAGTGACATCCTGCATGTGGAGGTATCAGATCACAAAGGGACAGGTTCAGCTTCAACATTGTGGCTGAATTGCCTACGTCACTGTTCATGCTAGTGCATGACATTTGGCTATGTAAGCAAGATCCTGGCTCTCACCCATAAATACTTCTCAAACAGGTAGACAAAAAAAATTGAGGGACATAAGAGATAACATCTGTAATTGGAGTATTGATTTTATTTGGGGCTTCACAATGATTTTTAAAAACGGCAAAATTATCCAAGTGCAAGTTCTCATCACCCCCAATTTCCAAAATCTGCTTTCAAAGGAACAGACACACTTGCCTCCTTCCCCCACTGCCAATCCACTTGTCAGCACTCAAATTATTATTTCACTCCTGAAGAGTTAATGGACTACTTTCTGACCAAAGGTTCTGAGACTTGCTATCTTGGCAGCAGGTGAAATGCTGTCATCATGTGGAAGTCTGCTGCTCCTGCTGTCATCGAACCAGCAGAAAGAACTAGAGGTAGTTGCTTTTCAACAAAAGACATTTCAATGCAAAGCTGAAGATACCCTGAAGATCACAGACAATGAGCAGCAAGAGAATGGTTGCCATGAGAAATAGTTGATGGTACAATATTAAACTTTTCAATAAATACAGAGGAAGTCACTGAAAGCCTGTTAGTTTAAATTTTGTCCCAACCAATAAATGTCCAGTTTATACCAAAAAAGAATGATTCAACAAACTTTCATTATTTTTACCTTGATAAATGGTAAAGCATTATTAACTGCACATTTGCTTTTTCTACGTAAAATATATTAAAATACTGAAAGGAACATGTTTACACTTATTACATATTACTCTCCACAGAATTACAGTGTTCATAGTGAACAGTTCACAGTTGTTCCCACTTTGAATGGATTTACGCTTCCCCTCTGCTGTGAGTTAAAGGAACCACCTGTTTGAAATAAATTTTTGGAGTGGTTCCTAAAATCATTTCCAGCAAAACAGCCTTTGCCTGTGGTGTTCCCCTCCGTTATACCAGGACAAATCTCCTGGAATCCATAAATGGGTGGCTTCAACAAGAGACCATCTCCCTCTTATGGTAGCTGGCAAAAGCCAA
Source organism: Chiloscyllium plagiosum (assembly GCF_037043375.1). Classification (NCBI taxonomy): domain Eukaryota; kingdom Metazoa; phylum Chordata; class Chondrichthyes; order Orectolobiformes; family Hemiscylliidae; genus Chiloscyllium; species Chiloscyllium plagiosum. The sequence continues at coordinate 40,348,919 of NW_028270155.1, forward strand.
ATCACTTCAACTCTGACCAAACAAGACTCTTTTTTTTTGTGATACTCATTGATATCTAAGCCTTCTTTGCATTCTTTTTCACAGATGGGAGTTGTATACAGGTATTGAAGCAAGAGTCAGGATGTAGGGAAGAAAATAAATCAGGAAATAGGAAATATTAAAAAATGTCTCATTATAACAAGCATGGGCTTCAATATGTAGATGGACTAGGAAAATCAGGTTGGTAGCAGATCTCAGGAAAAATAAATTGTGGAATGTCGAAGAGTTGATTTTTTGGAGCAGCATGTGGTAGAGCCTACTAAAGGACAGGCAATTCTGGATTTGGTGACTGGTACTGCAAGAGACTTGATTAGGGAGCTTAAGGTGAAGGAATTCCCAATGGAGCAGTGCCCACAAGATAACATAATTTACCCTCCAGTTTGAGGGGGAGAAGCTGGAATCAAATGGTACTACAATTGAGCAAAGACAACTACAAACACATAGGGGAGGAGCCGGCCATAATTAATTGGAAGGGGAACCTACCAGGGAAGATGTGGAATAGTAATTGCAGTTTCTCACTGAATTTAGGAAGCATAGCAGAAATGTATCCAACAAAAGAAAAATACGAAGAGAAGACAAAGCAACCGTGGCTGACAAAGGAAGTCAGGGGCAGCATACAAGCAAAATAAATAGCATACAATCTGAAGATGATTACTGGAAAACCAGAGGATTGGTTGGCCTTTAGAAACCAGCAGATGGCAACTAAAAAAGCAATAAGGGAAGATAAGCTAGCTAGTAATAGAAACCAAGATTGCAAAGAGTTTCTTTAGATACCTTAAAGGTAAGAGACAGGCATGAGTGGACATTGGATTGCTGGAAAATTAGGCTGGAGAAGCAGTAATGGAGAACAAAGAAATGGCAGAGGAACTGAATCGGTACTTTGCATCAGTTTTCACATTAGCAGCACACCAGAACTGCAAAAGTCAAAGGGCAGGAGTGTCGTGGTCTTCACTAAGGAGAAGGTGCATGGGAAGCTGAAAGGTCTCAAGGTGGATAAATTATGTGGACCAGATGAACCTCACCCAAAAGTTCTAAAGAAGATAACTGAGCAGATTGTAGAGGCATAGGTGGTGATTCTTCAGAAATCACTGGAGTCAGGGAGGATCCCAGAAGACTGGAAATAGCTAATTAAATATCCCTGTTTAAGGGAGGCAGAAGACAGGAACCTGTAACCTATTTAGTGTGACCTTGATCATTGCTAAGGTTTCATAGCACATTATTATGGATGAGAAGTATATTTGGAAGTGCACGCTAAATAGGGCTGATTCAACATGACAGTCGCACATTCGGAGGTCACACCTGACAAATCTGTTAGAATTCTTTAAGGTAACAAGCAAGTTAGAGAAAGGAGATCCAGTTAGACAACAGGTGCAGGAGTAGGCCATTCTGTCCTTCGAGCCCTGCACCACCATTCAATATGATCATGGCTGATCATCCTTAATCAGTATCCTGTCCCTGCCTTATCTCCATAACCGAACTGAAAATGTGTTGCTGGAAAAGCGCAGCAGGTCAGGCAGCATCCAAGGAGCAGGAGAATCGACGTTTCGGGCATGAGCTCTTCTTCAGGTATCTCCATAACCCTTGATTCCACTATCCATGAGAGCTCTATCCAACTCTTTCTTAAATGAATCCAGAGACTTTCCTGCCGCCAGAGTGTCCAATCCTTTAATAATCTTATCTGTCTCAATCAGATCCCCTCTCAGTCTTCTAAACCCAAGGGTATACAAGCCCAGTCGCTTCAGTCTTTCAGTGTAAGGTAATCCCGCCATTTCAGGAATTGACCTCGTGAACCTACGCTGCACTCCCTCAATAGCCAGAATGTCTTTCCTCAAATTTGGAGACCAGAACTGCACACAGTACTCCAGGTATGGTCTCACCAGGGCCCTGAACAGCTGCAGAAGAACCTCTTTGCTTCTTTACTCAATCCCTCTTGATATGAAGGCCAGCATGCTATTAGCCTTCTTCACTACCTGCTGCACCTACATGCTTACCTTTATTGACTGGTGTACAAGAACACCCAGATCTCTCTGTACTGCCCCTTTACCTAAATTGATTCCATTTAAATAGTAATCTGCCTTCCTATTCTTGCCACCAAGTGGATAACCATACATTTATCCACATTAAACTGCATCTGCCATGCATCTGACCACTCACCTAACTTGTCCAGGTCACCCTGTAATCTCCTAACATCATCACATTTCACCCTGCCATCCAGCTTAGTATCATCAGCAAATTTGCTAATGTTATTGCTAATATCATCTTCTATATCATTAACATATATTGCAAAAAGCTGCGGTCCCAGTACTGATCCCTGAGGTACCCCACTGGTCACTGCCTGCCATTCCGAAATGGAGCCGTTTACATTTGACATTATCTGTCTGGGTTTCCAGAAGGCCTCTGACAAGGTGCCATACAGGAGGTTGCTCAATAAGATAAAAGCCAATGGTGTTAGGGGCAAGGTACCAGTATGGATAGAGGATAGGCTGACTGGCAGTAGGTAGAGAGTGGGGCAAAGGGATGTTTTTCAGGGTGACAAGCAGAATCACAAACACGTCAGTTTTGGGACCACAACTAGTCATGTTATACATTAACTACCTGGACAAAGGAACAGAGGTTATTGTTGCTAAGTTTGCAGATGACACAAAGATAGGTTAAGGGACAGGTATTAACAATGGAAGTGGTGAAGCTGCGGAAGAACTTGGACAGATAGGAGAGTGGCAAAGAAATCGCACATGGAATACAATGTGAGAAAGTGACAGATTATGCACTTTGTTAGGAAATCTACTGCTGAAGCTGTACAAGAGTCTGGTCAGACCACATTTGGCATATTGAGCCTGGTTAATTGTGGAACTCATTGCCGCAGAGGAGTAAGGTCACCAAGTTGTATTTAAGACAGAGATAGATTCTTGACTGATAAGGGGATCAAGGATTACAACATAAAGGCAGCAGAATGGGGTTGAGAAGCTAATCATCCATAATGAAATGTCAGAGCAGACACATTGGGTTGATTGGCCTAATTTTGCTATGGTATATGGACAATGAAAGAAGCATGCGTTTTACAGAAAGAGAAATACTTATTAGCTACCTTGATCCAAATTTTTTCCAATCCTACTAGTAACTTGACAGTTGACAGCACAATGGTTGACAATCTAATATTTTCAACATCTTTCTCAGCCATTGAGTCACAGTGGTTTCCCTACTGTGATCTCAGAGACTGATACCATTGTCTCCAAGTGTGAACACCTTACACCATCATCCTGGTGTCATAATGTGAGCTTCCAGGGGATCTTGAAATATTCCTGGCCTGTTATTAAACAGGTTACACAACCGCCATTGTATTCTTAAATTTAAAGATGGTCATTGTAGCCTGTGATTCAAGCATAGATATTTGATAAAACTTTGATTTGCATGAAAAAATAATGCTGCCGACTCTTAATACAAATATTCATTTAAATTTTGCACATCAACTCTCCAAGATAAGCTTGGCTCAAAAACTTGGGAGTCAGTTCTTTCTTCTACATCACCTGATGTCAGTCATTACTAAATTTACATAAAACATATTTGGCAAAATACATTAGAACAGTGTGATACAGGAATGACTCATTTTAAAGCATATTATAAATTATTAACTATTTCCACAATTTGAAATTACTGCAATTGAGTTCCTGTTATGAAACTCTACCAGAGTAAACCAATTACTTATGAATTACTGGATCAACTAGTCAAATAACTAAAAAGAATGTTTACCCAGTCGTTCAAAAAGAGTTTATCCAGAAACTAGATCAGCCATACATAGTTTCAGTTGTACTGTCAATGAAGCTGGGACTTAGGTGCACTCTTAATGGTTTCGCTGCCAATTATGGGCTATGAAGCAAAAGATCTTCTGATTGCTATCATGAGTTCCCTGCTGATTGTGAGCATATCAAGAGAGAAATAAGCATGTATAGTGGTAATACCCTGCAGCTGACTATCACGGTCAGACCTGTACATAAATTACTACTTGGAAAAATGAGGATAACTGAAAGCATTCTTGGGCATGAGCCTATGGATTGGGTTTCACCGTGCAAATTGGACAAATAGAAAAGAGAAAATTAGAAAAACAAGGGAATTAGAGTGAACCATTACAGAACAATGTGTCAGGAAAAAGCAATTGTCGAAACTGTCTCAATGTGAGTGATATTACAAAAAAAAGCAACAAAATTATATGGCTCATCAAGCCTGCTCCACCATTCAAAATGATTACGATTGGTCTTTAACTTTACCTCCAACTTCCCACCTGATCTTCATATTCCTTCATGCCCATAAAATTAAACATTGAACACAAGTAGAGGGCTGAAGGGCCTGTTCCTGTGCTGTACTTCTCCTTGAACCGACAGCAGGAGACAGCAGAGAATTCCAAAGATTCACAATCCTGTGAATGAGGAAATTCTTTCTGATTTCAGTTTTGATGATTGATTTCTTATTGAGAGACTATTCTCCCTAGTTCTGCATCTTGAGGAAACCTCTCAGTGTCTTATTTGTCAGATATACACTAAATCCCGAGTGTCAAAAAAATCAGAAAATGAGTCTAACATCATATATGTTGGAAGATACAGAAGCCTGAACACACACACAGACGCACCAACAGGTTCAGGAACAGCTTCTCCCTGGCTGTTATTAGACTGATGCATGAATTCTCTAGCCTCAAATAATACTGATCTCGTTAAGTGATCTCACCGACTGCATCCCCTGTGCGAGGTAACCTGTATCCGTCTAAGTCTTTTTACAACTTCAGATCTGTACACGCTTAATCTGCCTAATGCTCGTAAACAAAACTTGTATACTTCTGCACGTGACAACGAACCAATAAACTTTTCAAAATATTGTTTGCGTTGACAGCTATTAGAGTACTACACTAGACAACGGTTTTGGTCACTAAAAGTAGAAAACGTTATTTTTTGAAAGATGAGAACCAGGTTACTCATCTCACTGGGGAGATGAATGTAAATAAACTCCCAGAAAGATGGAAGCAACATGTAAAAAATATTCCCGTTTCGCTGACGGGAGATTTCTACCCGAGCTGGACCGACTGCCCTTCAATCGATGAAAATAACAAAGGGATCGGAATCACAACCCGGCCCAGACACCGCTACACCGGGGGGAGGAGGAGTTCTGTCTGAGCCACCAGTAAACAGGTGACAACGGATCTGGGCAGACCGGGCGGTGACACTTTGACCAAAACATAACCTGGGCCCGCAGGCTGGAGCCTGAAACAAAAACCCCTCTGCAGCCCAGGCTCCTTCTCCTCGTTCTTCCGCCTGATTTTAACACAATGGCCGCCGCTGCAGCTGCTGCCGCTTATTTACGGCCTTTACCTTTCCGTGCTCTTCTCGGAGCCGTGAGAGAGTCAGTGGCTGGGAGTGCGGCGGTTTGCCGGCGGCACGGGGCCGATGCTGCGAGTCTGCCATTTCCTCCAGAGCCGGAGCCGGAGCCCGAGCTTGTGTTTGATAAACACTCAGGAACTGGGAGTCCTAAAGAAATGTTTATGTATGTGATAACTGCAGCTGCACAACTCCTCACTCCTCGTCCGCATAGAGAGAGCAGGTCTTGTCATCAACACTGTCGGAGCGGAAAACATTTCACACTCGCATTATTAGCACAAATAGCCCGAAGCGCAGCTTTTCCTTTTTTCGCCGAAGCCGCTCGGTCTCAGCAAATCCCACCGCCCGACGCCATCTTGCTCCGGGACGGTCTGGAGCGCGGCACGTGACACAAGGGGGGCGGGATGCGACTCGGCACGTGACACAAGGGGCGGGATGCGACTCGGCACGTGACACAAGGGGCGGGGATGCAACACTACACGTGACATGGGGGGCAGGGATGCAACTCCATACGTGACGCAAGGGGCGGGGACCATCTTGAAATGTCACTATTGAGCACGTGACAACGGTAGGGAGTCTTCAGATTAGATTACATTACAGTGTGGAAACAGGCCCTTCGGCCCAACAAGTCCACACCGACCCGCCGAAGCGAACCCACCCATACCCCTACATTTACCCCTTACCTAACACTACGGGCAATTTAGTATGGCCAATTCACCTGACCCTGCACATCTTTGGACTGTGGGAGGAAACCGGAGCACCCGGAGGAAACCCACGCAGACACGGGGAGAACGTGCAAACTCCACACAGTCTCGCGAGAGTGAGAGAGTATACACCTGTTGTGAAGTAGTGCAGGTGTGGTGAACAGGTGCAGGTGCGGTATGAGGATTGCTATGAGAGGAATCAAACAGGTGTGTCACTCCGCAAAGCAATTGTTCTGTCCAGGAAAGGTTTCTTCCATTAATGACTTCATGTTAAGTTTATGAATGTAATTTTTCAGAACTGTCTTTCATTTTCAAAATGATGTGGGGTGCCGGTGGTGGACAAAGTTAAAAATCACAACACCAGGTTATATCCGACAGGTTTGTTTGGAAGCATTCGTTTTCAAAGTGCTATTCCTTCGTCAGGTAAGTAGTGGGGCAGGATTATAAGACACAATGTATAGTAAAAAGTCTCAGTGTCATGACATTGTACAAACCTAGAATGCTCTTAAGTCTTTAGATCTCACTCATGAATGGACACACCTTGGTAAAGACTGTTTTGGTTAAGTCTTAACAGCAAGCTAGATTTGTTCAGTATATTGTTTTAATTGCATGACATTGTGACCTTTTGCTATAAATTCTGAGACTTAGGAGCCTGTCCCTCTAGTTACCTGATGAAGGAGTAGTGCTCTGAAAGACAGCCAGTGACTAGGGGGATATTGCTGAGACCAGTGCTTGGACCCCAGCTATTCACAATATGAAGTAACAAAATACGTATCTCCAAGTTTGCAGATGGTGCAAAGCAGAATGGGAGAGTGAACGGTAAGGAGGATGCAGAGATGCTTCAATGTGAAGAACTGAAAACAAAAAATGCTGGAGATCATAGCAGATCAGACAGCATTCATGGAGAGAAAGCAAGTTAACATTGAGTCGAGAAGACTCTTTATCAGTGCTGAAGTTAAATGTGCAGGGGACAGCGTTTATGCAATAGTGGGGGGAGTGGTCATGCTTGCACATGGGCTGGCTATGTTCTGCAAAGTGGTCACCCACTTTGGTTTCTCCAATGTAGAATAAGTGACATTTGGTGCAGCAAAAATGATTACAAGTTTGAAGGGGGTACAGGTGAAATGCTGCATCACCTGGAAAGACTGTTTAGGCCAGTGTGATTTGGATAAGGTCCTTGATGGGTTCAACTAGCATTTGCTCCAAAAGACCTCTGTGTTGAATGTTGGGCACCAACATCTTGTGAATGCCCATGCGTACCAGTCACTTGTGCCCTACATCATCTGTGATCCTCATGGCACATCTTTGATCTATTTACAGGACTCTTCTGGACTTCATAAATAAACCTTTGTCTGCACAAGCACCTATCATTGTAACGCTGCTGCAAGTACATTTTGCGCTCGGGGTCACAAGCCTAGTTCAGTTTAGGTTCTTTGCTTATTAACATGATGTCTACTGTGAACCTATCCAAATGCTTATAAGATGCTTGATTTTCCTTTTTGCACATTACCCGTCAGCAAAAGATACCAGGCTCATATAAGAAATAAAATCAGAAATAGCTGGAAAAACTCAGCAGTTGTGGAAGCATCTGCGAATGGAAAGCTTAGTTAATGTTTTGGGTCCAGTGACCCTTCTTCTGTTCTGCCTCACTATGCAACTCCACTTTCACTTGAGCCAATACTCACTGATATCTCAGGTTCTGCAACACCCATTAAGTTATTTGCTTTGCTCAATATCATTTGCCAGGACTACTGATGTCAAGATGGGTGTTGGACCTTCCTGTATTGTGCAGTCTGCTAATGTTGAAGCATGGGAGATCCTCTTTTGAGATAGATGGCAAAAGTGAGACTACACCTGGTTCTACCTGTTTGGAACTTAGTTTGGAGCTCACCCATCAGTAAGGATGTGCTGAATTGTAGTCTGAGCGTCTTAAGGAATCAGAGTCGGAGTGACCTTGGAACAGCTTCAGCCTCCCTCACTGACCGTTTCAGCTCCTTAATCTCATCCCCCATATCTTGATGTCTGCACAGTAGAATCCTGCCAACTCTATCAGAAATGTAACATGAAATTTTAACACATGACTCAGAAATCATGAAGCAGGGGTTTTAAAATTATTTATTGATTCTTTATTTCACTGGCATCAGGCTACTGCAAACAGAAAGAGATGTTAAGCAACTATTTATACTATGTAAATGGTTTGACTGTGTGGGTTACATTAGGCCACGGAATTGCTTTGTCTGACTTCGTTCTCATCAACCCTTTCACTAAATGAGACATACTTTCTTTGTATGTCAAGTGTCTATTCAAATGGAATCCTAGAAGCTCTACATTGTGGAAACAGGCCTTCGACCCAATATGTACACACCTACCCTCCAAAGAGTAACCCACCAAGACCTACCCTATTATCCTATATTTATTCCTGACTAATGCACTTAACCTACACATCCCTGAACACTGTGGGCAATTTAGCACAGCCAAATCACTTAATCTGCACGTCTTTGGATTGTGTGAGGAAACCGGAGCAACCGGGGTAAACCCACACAGACATGAGGCTGGAATCGAACCTGGATCCCTGGTGCTGTGAGGCAACAGTGCTAACCACTGAGACATCATGGCGCCCCACTACTCGAGCTGCCTTTCTCCATGTTGCTGATTGCTGCCAGATGTCTTTGAAATCTGCTCTGCTCCCTGCTCAATGTTAGGAGAAGTGAAGATTGCAGGTGCTGGAGAATCAGAGTTGAAAAGGGTGGTGCTGGAAAAGCACAGCAGTCCCAGATCCACCCCTCCAACTTGGTACCGTTCTGTTGACCTGTCCATTTTCCTTCCCATCTATCTGCTCCACCCTTCCCACTGATCTATCACAATTATCCTCCACCTGCCCACCTACTGTCCCCCCCCAGCCCCACCCCCACCCTCTTAGTTGTCCCCCATCCCCACCCACATTCCTGATGAACATCAACTCTCCTGCTCCTCCAATGCTGCCTGACGTGTTGTGCTTTTCCAGCACCAGCTTTTTCATCTCTTCTTGGTGTCCCCATCACCATTGCTGCCTGCTGCATGAGGTCTTGATACAAAAAGAAATTGTGGTTGTCCATATATTGTGTTTTTTTGAGTTCTGTTTAGCATTGATGTTACCAAAATCACATCATATATTAGCCACCTCACTGATTATTTTACAAAGCAGTACCTTCATGTCAGTACTGGTATGATAGGCATGAATCACAAAATTAAAAGAAATAAATATGGACCTACAGAATTAATTGTTATTTTAATCAAAGCTTAAATAGATTGGTTTTGCTTTCTTTCTGCAATTTCACGTCATAGTTGAAAAGACATTATATTACTTGCATACAATTTGTATACAGATAATGCAAATAAATACAAGTGACTGTTTGAGAGATTGATCATGCAAAACATTTTATGTTATGCCAATGCAAGGAAGATTAGTTCAAGGTTTCAGACATCTTTCATCAAATGCATTTAAAATAGTATTCATGCAATATTCAAAATGTCACAAATTGAGTTAACTTATTGAATAACGTGGAGTAACAAGTCATTGGTTTCCACTAAAATAATATATTGTAGGAAAGTAGTAATTTTAAAATGGATCAGTATTTCATATCCTTTCTGAAATCCAGTTTTTGTTTGAAAGTAATATTTTGATCTTGTGAATGATGATGTTTGTTCTCTTCCTTTTTAAGTTTGCATTATATACTAGTATTCACAAATAAACACACATGCATTTCCTAATTTTCCAGCTTTGCACATAAAATATGGAAAAGAGAAATTACTTCAGCCCACCAGGACCAATGTCTTTATTTTTTAAATGTAATCATTTATTTTCATAAACAAATGTTTCCTGATAACAATTTTGGTAATTTATTCTATAGGAAATATGTTTTAATCCATTAGATTCTTCACTCTTACAAGTGTTCAATCATTGTATTGAGAAAGTGGAGTTGAGGCCTGAAATCAGCCATAATTGTATTCAATGGTGAAGCTTGCTCAGTGGGCCATATGGTGTGTTCTTAATGTGCATCTTCTTGTGGAAGACTGGCAACATCACATCGTTTGGATATGTCATTGTTATTATGTGAGACAGCTCCTTGATGCAAGATCTGCTGTAAATGCTGTTGGGTGCGAATCTTACCAGATCGAGTGGATCGGTTGGAGAGACAGATAGAGGCGATGAGAAATTTGCAACAGCAACAGTATGTGATGGATGGCAGTTATAGGAAGGGGGGAAAGTCTCAGATACAGTCGTATAGATGGGTTAACTCCAGGAAGGGTAAGAGAGGTAGGCAGCTAGTGCAGGAGTCTTTTGTGGATATACTCATTTCAAACATGTATGCTGTTTTGGAAAATGTAGGGGGTGATGGATTCTCAGGGGAATGTAGCACAAACAGCCAAGTTTCGGGTATTGAGACTGGCTCTAATGCAACGAAGGGTACGTCGGCTTCCACGAGATCAATTGTGTTAGGGGATTCTGTAGTCAGAGGTACAGACAGACATTTCTGTGGCCAGCAGAGAAAAAGCAGAATGGTGTGTTGTTTCCCTGGTGCCAGGATCAAGGATGTCTCAGAGACGGTGCAGAATGTTCTCACGGGGGAGAGAGGCCAGCAGGAGGTCATTGTCCACATTGGAATGAACAACATAGGAAGGGAAAAGGTTGAGATTCTGAAATGAGATTACAGAGAGTTAGGCAGACATTTAAAAAGGAGGTCCTCAAGGGTAGTAATATCTGGATTACTCCCAGTGCTACAAGCTAGTGAGGGCAGGAATAGGAGGCTAGAGCAGATGAATGCATGGCTGAGGAGCTGGAGAAGTATGGGAGAAGGATTCACATTTTTGGATCATTGGAATCTCTTTTGGGGTAGAAGTGACCTGTACAAGAAGGACCGATTGCACCTAAATTGGAAGGGGACTAATATACTGGCAGGGAAATTTGCTAGAACTGCTTGGGAGGATTTAAATTAGTAAGGTTGGTGGGGGGGGAGACCCAGGGAGATAGTGAGATAGTGAGGAAAGAGATCGACCTGACATGGGTACAGCTGAGAACAGAAGTGAGTCGGGCAGGCAGGGACAAGGTGGGACTAATAAATTAAACTGCATTTATTTCAATTCAAGGGGCCTAACAAGGAAGGCAGATGAACTCAGGGCATGGTTAGCAACATGGGACTGGGATATCATAGCAATTTCAGAAACATGGCTCAGGGATGGGCAGCTTAATGTTCCAGGATACAAATGTTACAGGAAGGATAGAAAGGGAGGCAAGAGAGGAGGGGGAGTGGCATTTTTGATAAGGGATAGCATTACAGCTGTGCTAAGGGAGGATATTCCCGGAAATACATCCAGGGAACATATTTGGGTGGAACTGAGAAATAAGAAAGGGATGATCACCTTATTGTATTATAGACCCCCCAATAATCAGAGTGAAATTGAGAAACAAACTTGTAAGGAGATCTCAGCTATCTGGAAGGATATTAGGGTAGTTATGGGAGGGGATTTTAACTTTCCAAACATCGAGTGGGACTGCCATAGTGTTAAAGGTTTAGATGGAGAGGAATTTCTTAAGTGCGTACAAGACAATTTTCTGATTCAGTATGTGGATGTACCTACTAGAGCAGGTGCAAAACTTGACCTACCCTTGGGAAATAAGGCAGGGCAGGTGACTGAGGTGTCAGTGGGGGAGCACTTTGGGGCCAGCAACCATAATTCTATTCGTTTTAAAATCGTGACGGAAAAGGATAGACCAGATCTAAAAGTCGAAGTTCTAAATTGGAGAAAGGCCAATTTTGATGGTATTAGACAAGAACTTTCAAAAGCAGATGTTCGCAGGTAAAGGGACGGCTGGAAAATGGGAAGCCTTCAGAAATGAGATAACAAGAATCCAAAGAAAGTATATTCCTGTCAGAGTGAAAGGGAAGACTGGTAGGTCTAGGGAATGCTGAATGACTAAAGAAATTAAGGGTTTGGTTAAGAAAAAGAAGGAAGCATATGTCAGGTATAGACAGGATAGATCGAGTGAATCCTTAGAAGAGTACAAAGAAAGTAGGAGTATACTTAAGAGGGAAATCAGGAGGGCAAAACGGGGATGTGAGATAGCTTTGGCAAATAGAATTAAGGAGAATCCAAATGGTTTTTACAAATATATTAAGGTCAAAAGGGTAACTAGAGAGAGAATAGGGCCCCTCAAAGATCAGCAAGGCGACCCTTGTGTGGAGTTGAAAAATGTGGTGCTGCAAAAACTTAGCAGGCCAGGCAGCATCCGAGGAGCAGGAGAATCAACGTTTCGGGCATAAGCCCTTCTTCAGGAATGAGGCTGGTGTGCCAAGCGGGCTGAGGTAAAGGGTAGGGGGGAGGGAATTTCGGGGAGGGGCGCTGGGAATACGATACGTGGAAGGAGGTGAGGGTGAGGGTGATAGGCCGGAGAGGGGGTGGGCGCGGAGAGGTCGGGAAGAAGATTGCAGGTTAAGAGGGCAGTGCTGAATCCGGGGGTTGGGACTGAGATAAGGTGGGGGGAGGGGAAATGAGGAAGCTGGAGAAATCTACATTCATCCCGTGTGGTTGGAGGGTTCCTAGGTGGAAGATGAGGCGCTCTTCCTCCAGGCGTCGTGTGGTCAGGATCTGGCGACGGAGGAGGCCAAAGATCTGCATGTGTGGAGCCACAGAAAATGGGGGGGATACTAAATGAATATTTTGCATCAGTATTTACTGTGGAAAAGGATATGGAAGATATAGACTGTAGGGAAATAGATGGCGACATCTTGCAAAATGTCCAGATTACAGAGGAGGAATTGCTGGATGTCTTGAAACGGTTAAAGGTGGATATACCTCAGGACCTGATCAGGTGTACCTGAGAACTCTGTGGGAAGCTAGAGAAGGGATTGCTGTGCTTCTTGCTGAGATATTTGCATCATCGATAATCACAGGTGAGGTGCCGGAAGACTGGAGGTTGGAAAACGTGGTGCCACTGTTTAAGAAGGGGAGTAAAGACAAGCCAGGGAACTATAGTCCGGTGAGCCTGACCTTGGTGGTGGGCAAGTTGCTGGAGGGAATCCTGAGGGACAGGATGTACATGTATTTGGAAAGGCAAGGACTGATTCGGGATAGTCAACATGGCTTTGTGCGTGGGAAATCATGTCTCACAAACTTGATTGAGTTTTTTGAAGAAGTAAAGAAGATTAATGAGGGCAGAGTAGTAGATGTGATCTATATGGACTTCAGTAAGGCATTTGACAAGGTTCCCCATGGGAGACTGATTAGCAAGGTTAGATCTCATAGAATACAGGGAGAACTAGCCATTTGGATACAGAACTGGTTCAAAGGTAGAAGACAGAAGGTGGTGTTGGAGGGTTGTTTTTCAGACTGGAGGCCTGTGACCAGTGGAGTGCTACAAGGATCGATGCTGGGCCCTCTACCTTTTGTCATTTACATAAATGATTTGGATGCGAGCATAAGAGGTACAGTTAGTAAGTTTTCAGAAGACACCAAAATTGGAGGTGTAGTGGACAGCGAAGAGGGTTACCTCAGATTACAACAGGATCTGGACCAGATGGGCCAATTGAGAAGTGGCAGATGAAGTTTAATTCAGATAAATGCAAGTTGCTGAATTTTGGGAAAGCAAATCTTAGTCGGACTTGTACACTTAAAGGTAAGGTCTTCAGGAGGGTTGCTGAACAAAGAGACCTTGGACTGCAGGTTCATAGCTCCTTTAAAGTGGAGTCGCAGGTAGATAGGATAGTGAAGAAGGCGTTTGGTATGCTTTCCTTTATTGGTCAGAGTATTGAGTACAGGAGTTGGGAAGTCATGTTGCGGCTGTACAGGACATTGGTTAGGCCACTGTTGGAATATTGCGTGCAATTCTGGTCTCCTTCCTATCGGAAAGATGTTGTGAAACATGAAAGGGTTCAGAAAAGATTTACGAGGATGTTGCCAGGTTGGAGGATCAGTGCTACAGGGAGAGACTGAACAGGCTGGGGCTGTTTTCCCTGGAGCGTCGGAGGCTGAGGGGTGACCTTATAGAGGTTTACAAAATTATGAGGGGCATGGATAGGATAAATAGACAAAGTCTTTTCCCTGGGGTCGGGAGTCCAGAACTAGAGGGCAGATGTTTAGTGCGAGAGGGGAAAGGTATGAATGAGACCTAAGAGGCAACTTTTTCATGCAGAGGATAGTACGTGTATGGAATGAGCTGCCAGAAGATGTGGTGGAGGCTGGTACAATTGCAACATTTAAGAGGCATTTGGATGCGTATATGAATAGGAAGGGTTTGGAGAGATGTGGGCCGGGTGCTGGCAGGTGGGACTAGTTTGGGTTGGGATATCTGGTCGGCATGAACGGGTTGGACCGAAGGGTCTGTTGCCATGCTGTACATCTCTATGATAAGCTCCAATATCAAAGCCCTGATAAGTTATTGGAAAAGGATAAGTATATTTTTGAAGGGAGAGAATTAAGATTGCTCCCTGCATACATTACAAATATATCTCTTCCAGTTTGTAATGACCTGATGCCAATGGAATAAAGAATATAAAGAATAAACAAATAATTTAAAAATCCCTGCTTCATGATTACAAAGACACGACCCTCCTGATGCACTTAATGCTTTCTATGCTTGGTTCGAGCAGAATGCCTGCAGAATGGTGTCATCTGCCTCAACAAACCACTGCAGATGTCAGATCGGTCTTCCTGGGAGTAGTCGAGCACTCAGATTCTGTGCGGATCAACTGGCAGAGGTATTCACCGACATCTTCAACCTCTCTCCAAGCCGAAGTCCCCACCTGCTTTAAGAAGACCACCATCATCCCGGGATCTAAGAAAGCACATGCAACCTGCCTTAATGACCACTGCCCAGAGGCTCTCACCTCAATAATCATGAAGTGCTTCAAAAGGCTGGTCATGGCTCACATCAACTCCAGTCTCCCAAACTGCCTCAATCCCAGACTGATGTCACAAGTCCACAGGGGATGCCATTGCCCTAGACCTGCACTCATCCCTGGAACATCTGGACTTTAAAGACACATCAGACTCCTGCTCACCTTCAACACCATTGTCTTCTCCAGATCGATCTTAAAACTCCAAGACCTTGGTCTCGGCTCCATCCTCTGCAACTGGATCCTTAGCTTTCTGACCCAAAGACCACAGTCCATGAAGATAGGAACTGCACCTCCTCCACAATAACACTCAACACTAGAGCATCCCAAAGGATGTGACCTCAGCCCCTTACTTTACTCACTACAAACCCATGATTGTTGCCAAATTCTGAACGAACACCGTCTACGAGTTCAATGATGACACCACCATATCTAATGACGATGAGTCAAAATATCGAAGGGTAAGTTTGCAGATGACACCACAATTGGAGGTGTAGTGGACAGCAAAGAGGGATACCTCAGATTACAACAGGATCTGGAACAGATGGACCAATGGGCTGAGAAGTGGCAGATGGAGTTTAATTCAGATAAATACAAGGTACTGCATTATGGGAAAGCAAAACTTAGCAGGACTTATACACTTAAGGTAAGGTCTTCAGGAGAGCTGCTGAACAAAGAGACCTTGCAGTGCAGGTTCATAGCTCCTTGAAAGTGGAGTCACAGGTAGATAGGATAGTGAAGAAGGCATTTGGTATGCTTTCCTTTATTGGTCAGAGTATTGAGTACAGGAGTTGGGAGGTCATGTTGCGGCTGTACAGGACATTGGTTAGACCACTGTTGGAATATTGCGTGCAATTCTGGTCATCTTCCTATCGAAAAGATGTTGTGAAACTTGAAAGGGTTCAGAAAAGAATTACGAGGATGTTGCCAGGGTTGGAGGATTTGAGCTACAGGGAGAGGCTGAACAGGCTGGGGCTGTTTTACCTGGAGCGTCGGAGGCTGAGGGGTGATCCTATAGAGGTTTACAAAATTATGAGGGGCATGGATAGGATAAATAGGCAAAGTCTTTTCCCTGGGGTCGTGGAGTCCAGAACTAGAGGACATAGGTTTAGGGTGAGAGGGGAAAGATATAAAAGAGACCTAAGGGGCAACTTTTTCACGCAGAGGGTGGTATGTGTATGGAATGAGCTGCCAGAGGAAGTGGTGGAGGCTGGTACAATTGCAACATTTTAAGAGGCATTTGGATGGGTATATGAATAGGAAGGGTTTGGAGCGGTATGG
The DNA here is from genome assembly GCF_037043375.1 of Chiloscyllium plagiosum. NCBI lineage: Eukaryota > Metazoa > Chordata > Chondrichthyes > Orectolobiformes > Hemiscylliidae > Chiloscyllium > Chiloscyllium plagiosum. The sequence continues at coordinate 40,365,176 of NW_028270155.1, forward strand.
GCCGGGTTGGGATATCTGGTCGGGTTGGACCGAAGGGTCTGTTTCCATGCTGTACATCTCTATGATTCTATGACATAGAGGACTTGGTGACAAGCAGTTAGAACAACCTCTCCCTCAACATCGGCAAAACTAAATATTGGATCATTGACTTCAGAAAAAAAGGACTAGAAGGAGCCCCCATCTACATCAATGGAACTGAGGATAAGAGGGTGGAGAAAATCAAGCTCCTCAGAGTGCTAATAATTGACAACCTGGCGAGGGTGACCAGGGTCGGGGACATGCTGGGTGCCGGGGGCCTGGACTGGACGCTGCTGCAGGACATAGCGAGCAGGGCACTGGTAGACGTCCAGTACGTGGCCACCGCCATCCGACGCCTTAAAACAGTGGTGCTCGGACCCAACATAGTGCACCAGTTGGAGGATGCTCAGGTGTGCGGTGGAATCCCGTCCGTGCTTACCCCTGCCCGGACGGAATTTCACATTGGCCCTAACGTCCTGTACTTCCCGCAGGAGCCTGTGCCCCACACCTGAGCCACCTCCGGAATTTTAATTTTGTCCCTTTTTAAGGACGTAAAAAGGCGGGCCCTGTATCAACTGCTGCTGCACACCATCCATTTCTTCTCCCTAATCCTCCGTCTGGACACGTCTTGGCATGCCCATTTGCCACCAAGCGGTGGGGATCTCCAGTGGAGGGCTCCCTATGTGGGAGTCCTCCCCCTTTCGGGGATCTGGGGTGGAGGGTGCTGCACGCAGCGGTCCCCTGCAACCGCAGATTGCGGTGGTTCACCGACTCCCAGTCCAACTGCTTGTTCTGTGGTGCTGAGGAGTCCGTGGACCATGTGTATATTGGGTGTGGGCGTTTGCACTCCCTTTTTTTGATTTTCTCAAAAACCTCCTCTGCTCGTGGTTGCACTTCAGTCCCACGCTCCTGATCCTTGGGCACCCGGTACGGAGGAGGGAGGGCTGGTCTGAAGACCTACTCGTGGGTCTGCTCTTGGGCCTGTCCAAACTGGCCATCAGCAGGTCGAGGCAGCGGGCCGTGGAGGGGGTCGTTAAGGCCGACTGCCTGCCCCTCTTCCGCGGTTACGTTAGAGCCCGGGTATCTCTGAAGAAGGAGCACGCGGTGTCCACCAACACCCTGGAGTTGTTCAGGGAGAGGTGGGCACTGCAGGGAGTGGAATGCATTATTTCCCCCTCTAACTCTATTTTGATTTAATCCCTGCCCTCCCCTTCACTGTTTGATCACACAGCATTGCCCTTTGATGTTTCCTTTCTTCCTGGTTGTGAAAACTGAATAAAGATTTGTGCACCTTTTGTCGTTCACTGTGTCTCAACCTGCACACACACAACATGGGTGCTGGGGAAAAAATAAGCACTACCGCAGTTAGGTGGTAGTGTGGGGGAAAAAATGAAGGAAAAAAAAAGAGGTTCTGTTCATTCTGAGAAAAAAATAATTGACAACCTATCCTGGATCTCCCAGTCAAGAAGGTACAACAATGCCTCTCCTTCCTCAGGTAGCTCAGGAAAATTGAAATGTTCACAAGAACCCTTACTAACTTCCAAAGATGCATCACTGAAAGCTTACTGTCTGGTTGTATAACAGCCTAGTGTGGCAACTGCTCTGTCCAGGACTAAGAAACTACAGAGGCTGGATGCACAGCCCAGACCATCACGGAAGCCAACCCTCCATCTGAGAACTCCATTTACACAGCTCGTTGCCACGGAAATGCAGTCAACATCATCGAAGACCCATTGCTCCCCAGTTACGATCGCCTATAATCTCTTTCATCAGGAGGAGATACAGAAGCTTGAACACATGCACTAGCAGGTTCATCAACAGCTTCTTCCCGGCCGTTATTAGATAAATGGATTCTCTAACCTCAAATAATGCTGATCTTGCTAATGTTGATCTTACCTCGTGCATGCCTTGTGCAGTGTAACCTACATGATCTAAAGAACAAAGTTAGCATCCTTTTATTTTAATGTATTTGTAGCTAACTTTACAGCTGGTGAACTTGAAGTTTAAATTATTCAACTTGGATTACGCAGCACTTTTGTGGTAATGCACCAAGAACGGATAATAACAGGACAATGTGTGGATTCACCACAATAACAATAACGTGCACTGTAAAATGATGGTACACCAAAATTAAAAAAAAACAGAAATTGCTGAGAAAGCTCAACCGGTCGGGCAGCATTTGTCGAAAGAAATCATGGTTAACATTTCGGTTCGAGTGATCCTTCCTCAGAACTGATGGTACTCCGAAGTGGTTTTGAATGAGTGTAAGAATTCTTCAGGAAGGGCTAATGCCCGAAACGTCGATTCTCCTGTTCCCTAGATGCTGCCTGACCTGCTGCGCTTTCCCAGCAACACATTTCCATCTCTGATCTCCAGCATCTGCAGACCTCACTTTCTCCTCTAAGAATTTTTAGAAAATGACAGCGCCATGCAGGTAGCGTTTCAAGCAGTCAGACACCCGGTGTGTTTACCTTCCGAGTCACGTACTCAGCTATCACCGTGCTGAACCCAGACGCGGATTAGTCATGTGACCTACAATTACATGCTCACCACCCCTTGCGTCACGTATGGAGTTGCATCCCCGCCCCTTGCGTCACGTATGGAGTTGCTTCCCCGCCCCCCCATGTCACGTGTAGTGTTACGTCCCCTCCCCTTGTATCACGTGTCGAGTCGCATCCCGCCCCCTTGTGTCACGTGCCGCGTTCCAGACCGTCCCGGAGCAAGATGGCGTCGGGCGGTGGAATTTGCTGAGATCGAGCGGCTTCGGCGAAAAAAGGAAAAGCTGCGCTTCGGGCTATTTGTGCTAATAATGCGAGTGTGAAATGTTTTCCGCTCCGACAGTGTTGATGACAAGACCTGCTCTCTCTATGCGGACGAGGAGTGAGGAGTTGTGCAGCTGCAGTTATCACATACATAAACATTTCTTTAGGACTCCCAGTTCCTGAGTGTTTATCAAACACAAGCTCGGGCTCCGGCTCCGGCTCTGGAGGAAATGGCAGACTCGCAGCATCGGCCCTGTGCCGCCGGCAAACCGCCGCACTCCCAGCCACTGACTCTCTCACGGCTCCGAGAAGAGCACGGAAAGGTAAAGGCCGTAAATAAGCGGCAGCAGCTGCAGCGGCGGCCATTGTGTTAAAATCAGGCGGAAGAACGAGGAGAAGGAGCCTGGGCTGCAGAGGGGTTTTTGTTTCAGGCTCCAGCCTGCGGGCCCAGGTTATGTTTTGGTCAAAGTGTCACCGCCCGGTCTGCCCAGATCCGTTGTCACCTGTTTGCTGGTGGCTCAGACAGACCTCCTCTTCCCCCCCCCCCCGGTGTAGCGGTGTCTGGGCCGGGTTGTGATTCCGATCCCTTTGTTATTTTCATCGATTGAAGGGCAGTCGGTCCAGCTCGGGTAGAAATCTCCCGTCAGCGAAACGGGAATATTTTTTACAAGGTAGAAGAGTATCTGAGCATTTTCTAAATTGGCGAAAAGACAGCAGTGATTGGAAACACGAAATTACTAGATAGTATTCAAGAGTGTTTTTATTTCCGATTTTAAACGTGTGCATTTGCCTTTTAGGGCAGTCGTTTTCCTGAAGTCGAGTTCAAGCTATAAGCTCGGAGATATTTTATTCCTGAAAGATCCAGGGATGGCGAACACTTTTTCCATCATCAGTATACTCTCTTATATATGAGATGAGGTGTATCTAGGAAATAATGAATTAGTCTAATAATTGATCTAAATATGATCACGTTTTTATGGGCGACATTTATTTGCTGCAAAACGATTACGTTAAGCAGGGTTTTATAGCTATCAGAAAAAGCAACAATAGTTGCTGCTGACCTTAAATTTGTACACAGTCTTTATAATTCCTGATATGGTTTCCTGATCTTTTTCATGTGACATTTTCATATTCTCCAAGGCAGCAAATCAGAAATTGTCAAATTGCTGAATTGATTTATTTTTAATTTTTATCTAAAATATTGGGGTGTAGTAATTAGGTAACTTAAATTATATACTTTAAATTTTTTTTAAGGTGTAGGATTTCTTTCAGAATGGGAACGTTGACATTCAGCAAAAATAATGTTAGATTAGATTACTTAACAGTGTGGAAACAGGCCCTTCGGCCTAACAAGTCCACACCGACCCGCCAAAGTGCACCCACCCAGACTCATTCCCCAATGTTTACCCCTGCACCTAACACTTGGTGGAATTTAGCATGGCCAGTTCACCTGACCTGCACTTTTTTGGATTGTGGGAGGAAACCGGAGTACCTGGAGGAAACCCATGCAGACACTGTGAGAATGGGCAAACTCCACACAGTTGCCTGAGGTGGGAATTGAACCCAGGTCTCTGGCGCTGTGAGGCTGCAGTGCTCACCACCATGCCGTTCTCCTTAATGGCTTAAAGTGGGGTTGTGGAGGTGGGATGCTCTTCAGAGGGTTGGTGGAAACTTGGAGTCATAGAGATGTACAGCACGGAAACGACCCTTCAGTCCAACTTGTCCATGCCAACCAGATATCCTAACCCAATCTAGTACAACTTGCCAGAACCTGGTCCCTCCAAACCCTTCCTGTTCATAAACCCATCCAGATGCCTTTTAAATGTTGCAATTATACTAGCCTTCACCACTTCCTCTGGCAGCTCGTTCCATACAAGTAACACCCTCTGCGTGAAAAAAAGTTGCCCCTTACGTCTCTTTTATATCTTTCCTCTCTCACCCTAAACCTACACCCTCTAGTTCTGGATTCCCCCACCCCAGGGAAAAGACTTTGTCTATTTATCCTATCCATGCCCCTCATAATTTTGTAAACCTCTATAAGGTCATCCCTCAACCTCAAACTCTGCAGGGAAAACGGCCCTAGCCTATTCAACCTCTCGCTATAGCTCAAATCCTCCAACCCTGGCAACATGCTTGTAAATTTTTTCAGAACCCTTTCAAGTTTCACAACATCTTTCCGATAGGAAGGAGACCAGAATTGCACGCAATATTCCAACCGTGGCCTAACCAGTCCTGTACAGCTGCAACATGACCTCTCAACTCCTGTACTCAATACTCTGACCAGTAAAGGAAAGCATACCAAATGCCGCCTTCACTACCCTACCTACTTGCGACTCCACTTTCAAGGAGCTATGAATCTGAACTCCAAGGGTCGTTTTGTTCAGCAACACTCCTGAAGACCTTACCATTAAATGTATAAGTCCTGCTAAGATTTGCTTTCCCAAAATGCAGCACCTCACATTTATCTAAATTAAACTCCATCTGCCACTTCTCAACCCATTGGCCCATCTGATCAAGATCCCATTGTAATCAGAGGTAACCTTCTTCACTGAACACTACACTTCCAATTTTGGTATCATTTGCAAACTTACTAACTATACATCTTCTGCTCACATTCAAATCATTTATATAAATGATGAAAAGTAGTGGACCCAGCACTGATCATTGTGGCAACCCACTGGTCACAGGCCTCCAGGCTGAAAAACAACACTCCACCACCAACCTCAGTCTTCTACCTTTGAGCCAGTTCTGTATCCAGATGACTCGTTCTTCCTGTATTCCATGAGATCTTCGAGGAGAAAGTGAGGTCTGCAGACGCTGGAGATCAAAGCTGAAATTTTATTGCTGGAACAGCACAGCAGGTCAGGCAGCATCTAGGGAACAGAAGATTCGACGTTTCGGGCACATGCCCTTCCTCAGGATTCGGGCATGTGCCCGAAACGTCGAATCTTCTGTTCCCTAGATGCTGCCTGACCTGCTGTGCTGTTCCAGCAATAAAATTTCAGCTTCCATGAGATCTAACCTTGCTAAGCAATCTCCCATGGGAAAACCTTGTCGAATGCCATATAGATCACTGATGAGACAGTGAGGTCTGCAGATGTTGGAGATCAGACTTGAGCAGACTTGTTACTGGAAAAGCAGAGCTGGGAAATCGACTTTCCAGGCCGAAGCCCTCCATCTATGTAGATCATGTCTACTGCTCTGCCCTCATCAATCGTGTTTGTTACTACTTCAAAAAAAACTCAAGTTTGTGAGACATGATTGCCCACACACAAAGCCATGTTGACTATCCCTAATCAGTTGACTTGATGCTTACACACTGTAGGGATTCTATAATTCTAAAGAGGCTCCATATGAGTAATTATGGACTTTTTAAAAACTAGTTTTATCTCAAATCAGCATGGTGTCACTTTTTCAGAATAAACTCTGAAGTATGTCATTAGTCATCAGAGGTGTCCCTCCGTGCAGTCCAGTAGAATGCACTGAACTGAAAAAATGTCAAATTCCAAACAGTAATTCCTGGATTTTTGCATTCTGTGCATTTCTGGATTTCAGACATTGCTTTTCATTTCAGAGGAGCAATGACTGTAATTACCAAGTTTGCTGCCATTGCTATTGCAGAAGGACAAAACTAAAAGTTCTCCACTTGAAGTAACATTCAAAATGAAACCGATGAGCTGATAACACAAATAGGAATAAGTATGATCTGATCTGATGGTTATTAGAGATATTGTTGAAAAGTAGATTGGGAACTGAATATTGAAGGTTACGTTCCCCTTAGGAAAGAAAGGAAGCTCTGAAAAGGTGGCTGTGTTAATCATTGGTATCAATACAATAAGGGGTGATGATCTAAGTGCAGGGAATCAGGATATTGATGTGGTTTGGGTAGAAATAAGAAATGATGAAGGCAAGAAGTAACTCTCAAGAGTGGTATGTAAAATAAAAAGCTGCCCTAACCGTAACCCCGTGGTCGTATGGAATATAAATCAAATATTAATGTGAGCTTGCCAAAAAGATAGGGTGATAATTATAACTTACTGCAAAAACTGGAAAAGTTAGATGGCCAAAGGTAGCTGGGATGAATTTGTAGAATAAAAGCAGAATATTCTGGAGAAATTCAACTACTCTTCTGAAATATCATATTCATCTTAATGTTAACTGTTTCTCTCTCTGTGGATGCTGCCAGACCTGCTGGGTTTCTACAGCACTTTGTTTTTATTACAGGAGTTCCAGTTTCAGCAGTAGTTTACTTTTCTTTTAATTTTAATGTTTTGGAGCCAACGAGAGAACTGTCTGGACTACTTTTGGCATTGTGCAACAATGTGCACCAGTCTTCAGTGGAAGATAAAATTGACATCTCAGAAATAATTGTGAATCAGTGAATGGAAATGAAGGAGGAACTCTGGAAAATTAGTCACCAGGGAAGTGGTGCTAGTAATTGGAGCTATGGGCTGACGGTTCTCCAGGACCTTATCGACTTCGTTCTAGGATCTTAAAAGGAGTGACTAGTGAAATAGCTGATACGTTTGTTTTAATTTTCCAGAGTTCCTCAGATTTAAGAAAAATAAAAGCTTATGACATCATTAGTAACACATTGATATAGCTGCAAGATTGCCTCCTCAACAAGAAACAGAACATAGCCAGAAAGGATCATTAAGATGTTACAAGTGTTGCGCCACAGTGCTTGCGGCCTTTAACCTTTTATAATTTATATCAACAACCTGGATTGAAGGAACTGGACGTTTGCTTGCTAAATTTGCTGATCACGTGAAATTGGGTAGGAAAGTAAGTTGTAGAGAAGATGTAAGGAGACTGTCAAGGTATAGACATTTGAAATAAGTAGGTAAAGATCTTGCAAATAAATTATATTGTAGGGAAATGTGAAATTTCCATTTTAGAAGGAAGAATAATAAGTGTCATGTGAATTGTGAGAGGTTAAAGAGCGGAGATAGAGCGAACTGTGTGTCCTAGTACATAAGTTGCAAAAGATTATTATGTAGGTATAACCTAATGGGAATGTTGATTTTAAAAAAATACATATTGTAAGAGAACCAGAATGCAAAATGAGGAAGTTTTTTTTTATGTGGGGTGTTGATGGGACCATCCTGGAGTACTCTGAATAATATTGGTCATCTTATTTTAAAGAAAGCAATTCAAAGATGGTTTACTCGACTAATATCTGGAATAGGTGAGTTGCCTGGGGAGAGGGTGGACAGGTTGCTATTGTATTTCCTATAATTTAGAAAAGCCAGAGGTAATTTGATTCAAATTAAAGATGTTGACAAGGTGGATGCATTGTTTTGTGGAAAATTCTAGAACGAGGGTTACTATTTCTAAATAATGCCTTGCTCATTTAAGGCAGAGAAGAGAATTTTCTTTTGCCCAAGACAATAGGGTAGGTGGGAATGTGAAGTAATTGGAATAGCATGATTGTATCAAATGGTGAAACAGGCTCAAAGGGATGAGTAACCTACCCATCCTCATTCCCATGTTCATTTGCAAGTAAAATCTGGGCTAATGAAAAGTCAACCTGAATGAAGAATCTATTATATTGTCACTCAAATTGTACATGTACTGTATTGTTTCCATTTTCCTTTTTCATTTATACAAAGCGTTGATGTTGAGTGATGTATCCTGACTTAAAACATCAGCCTTTAAGCCAAGGTCATTGTTATGAAAAATGCTGTCAGGCTCCCCCCGCCCCATGTGTTCTATGGGAGATATAAGAAGACAAGTGTTGTGTTGATGCTAAATTGCTCATCATGTCCAGGTTAAGTGGATTAGCTGTGGGAAATGTACAGTTACAGGGAGAGGTTAGGAGGGTGGGACTGGGTGGGATACTGTTCAGATGGTCAGTGTGGGCTGAATGGCTTGTGTCCATACTGTAGGGATTCTGTTCTATTTTCAATGACTAGCCATTTCTATATGACCAGTTAAAGCAATAGTATTATATTTGCACTTGATTAGGTTTTAGGGAGAAGCAATCTCTGTCAATCTTACTGTACTTGTTCCTTTTTGCTAGGAAATTATTTAGAAAATGCAATTTTATGGAAATGTTTTCCATATTTGCTTAATTGCTTTTGAGTGCAAGGTATTTAACTGTAATTTTGATATGTGAATTATCTGCTGTCTGGACCTGAACAGCCATTAGTCAAACCTCCCTGCTTGAATTCTGTGAAAATAGGCAGTTTAACTAAGTTGTTAGAGGTGGATTGTGTTATTAACTAGCTAATTTGTTATTGTAATTTTTAAAAAATGTTTTGTACAATTTATTATTTTTAACATTTATGGCACTATTTTGATGTAGTGATACTGCTCGTCTTATTCTACAGCGACACTAAAAATTGGGCATTTAATGAACTTTTTTTGCAGTTCTGCATATTCATCAATATCGTTTTTAGGATGGATGAGTGGAAGGCATTAACTACTAGTGAGTTATGAGGAATATTGTATTGCTACTGATCTTGTCTTAGAAAAACGTTTTTATGAATGTATTGGATTGACACAAATAAACAAAGTGGAACAGCTCTGAGAGATCTGGGCTCCGAAGAATTAATGACTGGACAGTAAGTCAGTAGGATGAAATGTGGGGAAAGGAGATTATCACTTTGGGAAAAGCAAAGCATTTTTTTCACGGTATTAATTTTTAAAATGATATTCTGATAGATTTGGTTGTTCATTTTCAAGCAGCACAAAGTTCACATGCAGCTGGGATATCATAGTGTGGTGGTCATGTCACTCATCTAGTAATCAATTGTTGTAAAAATTGATCTGGTTCTGTAATATCCATTCGGGAAGGAAATCTGTAATAGCCTGTCTGATCCACATGTTATTTCAGACCCATTGCAATGTAGTTGACTTTTAACCGTCTTCTGAAACGGCCCAGCAAACCAAGATTAATTAGGGAGGTCAATAAATTTTGACTTTGACATTGATGCCTATATCCCAACAAAGAATAGAACAAAATGTAACAAGCAATTCAGGTAAAAGACATTTTGACCTTTGTTGTAAAGGGGCTGGAGTACAAATGCAATTTTGTTCAAGGTGAGGTCGCATTTGAAGTGTTGTGCATAGTTTTGTTACCCTAATCCAAAAAAGCACATATTCACTTTAGGAACAGTACAACAAAGGCTTATTGGATTGATTCCTGAAATGAGTTCTGTAGTGTGAGATTAAGTAGTTTGGAGTTTATACTCTGGAATTTAGAAGAATGAGAGGTGATTTCATTGCAACTTATAAGATTCTTAGTAGGCTTGACAGGATACATGTTGAGAAGTTGTTTCCCCTACCTGGAGTGTCTATAAATGGAGGGCACAGCAAAGACCCAATGTTTAATCACTAAATTATAGAATTGTTATAGTGCAGAAGGAGGCTTTTCATGCTTGTGCTAACTCTTCAACTGAGCATCTCTTCTAGGACTAATTTCTTGGGTTTTTTTTCTCCATAATCAACGCATTATTTCCTTTTAGTAAGCCATCTAATTTTCTTTTGGATGCTCCACCACACTCTCAGGTAATTCATTCCAGACCCTAATCCCTTGATGTGCAAAGTGATTAGGGAAGGAAATCTGTAATCCATAGCCAGTCTGATCTACATGTCATTCCAGACCCAATGCTTTGTGCTTGATTTTTAACTGTCCTCGTATCACTTTTGCTTTAACTAATTACTTTAAATCTGTGCGCTGTCATTTTTGATCCTTTCATGAATGAGAACTTTTTTTTCCTATTTATTCTATCCAGACCCCTCATGATTTAATAAATGCTTGAATTAAATCTCCTCTCAGCTTTCTCTTCAAGGTATACTGTGCCAATTTTTCCTATACATCTCCATTTCTGAAATGCTTCTCCCCAGAATCATTATTTTAAACCTGTTTTGCCCTCCGTCCAGTACGTTTGCATTCTTCTGAAAGTGTGGTGGCTAGAACTTGACGCAGTACTTCAGCTGAGGAGACTACCCTTCACACCAAGGCTTACGTTTCTTCACAAGAATCCCTAGCAAAAAATACATTCAGTGGGAGCGAATGGAAAAATTATTCAACAAATGGAGTCATTTCTGACACCAAGGAAGATGATTGGGATTGTTGAAAGCTATTCATTGAAGCCAAAAGAACATCAATGTAGTGGTTCTTTAGAGAAGCATGTTTGGCATTCCCACCATCAGCTGCATCCTTTCATTTATGATAAGGTCAGTTGTGGGACAGTTTCTTGAAGTGTCCAGCTGATTTCAAAATGTTTTTTAATAATTAACCACCTCAATTCCCTTGACAGCAAGTCTTGAATAACATCCAGTGACACAACTGGCAGACAATGACCATTTCAAACCAAAATCTTCTGACTCCTAAAACAAGTCTCCAAACTGGAGTGTTGAGCTTCCCTTATGGGAAAGTGCCTTTGTGTATGCTCTTGAGTGTCTGCATTTCCCTCCCACCACCATCCGACTTCCACAGGTCTACTTCCTTATGCCCATCACCACTGCCAACTTCTCTTTCTCTGGCAGTTTTCATCGAGGAGTGTCTCAGCACTTTTTCAGTCTTGTAATGAGGTCCCATTTGGAAATGTTCGGGGAAACAATGATCTCAGGTGGAAAGTCAATAACTAAAACTATTGGTAACTGGTTCACCAGTCAAACGAATTGCATTACATCGTAGTCCTTTGTAATTTTGGATATCCTGTTGTGAAACCCCTGGCTCATTTTGCAGGAGCTCATTGAAGTTCACATGTAACACTTGCAAGCCTTTACAGAAGTTCAGTTGTCATAGTTTTGGTCCTAATTACTGACGTGAAGAATAGCAAGATACAAAATAACAAATCAAAAGCAATATTGAGCATTATTTAGCAGGCAACCTGTAAATGGTAGAAATAACAGCTTTCATTAATGTCTTAAAATGTTAACCCCACAGGTAGTCAATTCTCCAAGGGATTTCAGTCTCGAGACAAATTCTGGATGATATACACTTATCAATTAGTAGTTCCCTTCTCTGTGGTCTTTTAGAAATTGCTTAATACCTGTATATAGTTTGTTCCTTCCTTGAAATCGTTCATCACTATCCCCGTTACCCTGAAGGTTTAGCTGTTAAGCTGGAATGATTACCAACCTGTTGCTTTAGTATTGATTGTTATGAATGATTAAGTTGAAGTGCCTTTAGATCCTCTTATTCTACGTGTTGTTTAGTTACGTCTTCCCGCTCAACCTCATGAGTGATGCAGTTCTGATCTTTGTCCATCTAACCCAACAGGATATAGATAGGTTAGGCAACTTAATCCATTATTGATTTCTCTTCTGCTTTTAATGTTAAAACAGAAATGCTTGATATTAATCCTACTCTTCTACTTTGGACAATGATTTCCTTCACAATGGGATCCAACAGGTGTTGGGTTTTATAATTTACTCAAAACTTGTGTTTACAGACACTGGATCTCCTGAAGGGCTATGTACTGCCACCTTTCATCCTGTATATGAATAATTAATTGACGATCAGATTACTGAAGTATGCTGTATGCTGATTGTGGGTGTCATCAGAAATAAAAAGTAAATATAAGTGAAGTTTGTAAAATAATGCAGTATGGATTCTTTGAAAATCAAAAAAAAAATCAAGGAACTAAATTTAGATTTTAGAAAAAAGCCAGTTATTTATATACATTAGAATAGGCGAAAGTGAGGACCATAGATACTGGAAATTAGAGCCGAGTGTGTGGTGCTGGAAAAGCACAGCAGTTCAGGCAGCATCCGAGGAGCAGGAAAATCAATGTTTTGGGAAATTTAAGGACTTTTGCCCGAAATGTCGATTTTCCAGCACCACACTCTAGAAATTACAATAGTTAACTACAGTAATCCATGTGTCAACGTGGATGATAAATGACGCACACGTTTGTATAGGAAGTGACTGTCTGTTGAGAATGCTGTCTGTTTCAGAAGCTATGCTGCACGCTGCTGCCTGAGGAAAGCAGACTCTAAGGCTACATTACTACTAAAACAGGCACAAAGTATATTTGAGTTGATCTTCCTTTGTTGAATCAACTTTGATCAAAACTCTTGGAGAGAAGAGGGCATAAATAATGGGAATCCCCAATTGTCTCAATAACACTGTTCGAGTTCAGGGTAAAAGCTAAAATCCTTCAAATGTAGGACAAACTGTGTCATGAAGTCATTTGTGCCCTGAAGCATTTTTAACAGGAGCAGATGTTCATAGCATGGACTCGTTGATAAATGATTCTAATGACTCAGTTCAACACATATTTCAATTATATGTTCGATTTCTTTGATCATGTATTATTTTCTCCATTTTCTAACAACTAGAAATTTCTGTATGGAATTTTCTGTTGAGGCTACAAAGTGGAAGAAGTGTGTGTGTTTCGAGGAAGCAGTCCATCACTCCCTGCTTCCATTGGGTACACGTTTCTCTCCTTCATCAATCATAATATCAGATGATTGTCAAAAAGTACGTTCATCAGTTTTTGGAGAATCTTTCAACAGACTATCAACGTGAGACCAGTTGATTTATTTTCTCTCTATCAGTGTTGCCAGGGCAAATCTTTTGGAAAAATGAGGATTGCCGATCAAGTCAGAGTCCGGTGGTGGGAAAGCACAGCTGGTCAGGCAGCATCTGAGGAGCAGGATTTCCCCTTCCCCACCTTTTCGCAGATCTAACCTTCCAACTGAGCACCGCTCTCTTGAACTGTCCTACCTGTCCGTTTTCTGTCCGCTTCACCCTTCTCTCCGTCCTATTACCTTCCCCCCACCTTCATCTACCTATGTATTCCCAGCTATTTTCTCTCCAGCCCCACCCCCTCCCATTTATCTCTCTCCTCCTTCGACCACAAGCCTCATTACTGATGAAGGATTTCTGCTTGAAACGTCAATTCTTCTGCTTCTTGGATGCTGCCCTGACCGGCTGTGCTTTTTCAGCACCACAAATCTTCTGGAGTCTTGCGATTGCCCTCGGATGTGTCTCTTTGACCAGATTACCCTCTCTCCTGCATTTTTCCTGTAACTTGGAGCGAACTTGCACCTGCCTTACTGTTGCTGATCATACTGGCTGCATCTTTTTGTCTCTGTGAGATGCCTCTTTTTTTTAATATAAGAACTTGAGAGTCAAAAAGTCTGACCACATTTAGCGTTCTTGATTCTTCTGTTGTTTTCCAGTGTGAAAATTTGCACTTTGCTAGTAACTCTCCACTTGTTCTCTCTTACTACCGCTACCCCTGACTCCCAAACTGTCAGACAGAATTTAAAGCAGATGATGTCACCTTGTTCTTCCCTTTTAACTTGAATTAAAGAGACCGCTACAAACACTATTATATAAAACATCACATTTGTACCATTCTTCCCATGTTATAAAATTGTTTTCTGTCTAATTCAAGATTAATTTATGGGCAATTGAGAAAGAGATTGGAATGTCAAAGGTTGTTAAAGGTTTTTGAGTTTCTAGTCAGAACGATGGATCTGATGCTAGGGAAATAAATGATATATTTCAGTGTAGCAATAGAATAGAAACCAATTTTAAGGATGTAAAAGTTGAAATACTTTTTATTCTCAATGCTGAATGTACACTTTTTAAATTATTTTCAAATTGCAGTCTATCTTAATTTAACAACAAAACTTTGTGATTTCTTACAATAAAACCCGCACACAGGGATCACATCTGAAACACACACCCACACGAGAAGTTGCATTAGGACCTTATTCAAAAGGACTACAACAGATTACACTATCCCTGACCTCAACGAAAGTAAGAACTCATCTCTAGAGTCTTCACCAAGAATGGATAGCCCACAACTTCATCTGCAGATGCCTCGCAAACAAGACAATGTGACGAGGACATGGTAGCCGTGCTGCCATATATAAAAACATCTCGGAACTAACAGCCAGACGTCCCCAACCACTCGGATTCCTGACAGTTCACAAACCAACAGCCACGCTCAGACAACTCACCAGAACAAAAGACCGTATCCCATCATGTGCAAGACGAACATTGATTTACAGGATTCCATGCAATGACTGCATGAAACACCATATAGGACAAACAGGCAGACAACTAGCAATCCACATACACAAACACCAACTAGCCACTAAGTGCCATGACCAGCTGTCCATAGTAGCCATACACACAGATGACACGAACCACAAATTTGACTTGCACAACACAATGATAATAGTACAAGCTAAACATAGGACAGCCAGAGAATTTCTAGAAGCATGGCACTCATCCAAAGGCTCCGTTAACAAACACAGACCTAGACCCAATAGCTACTACAATGAACTCCCGGAATTGGCAACCAGAAGCAGCAGGAACGGAACCAAATAAATTCCAGAAGAGAGAGTACAGCACTTCACAGGAGGGTCCAAAGCACTGGAAATGTCACCTAGATGTCTGCAAATCAACTTCCTAGGTCCATGAACATAGCCACAATCATTTAAATGCTAATGGCTTTGAATTTGGCAATTTGTACTGTCGAAAGTAAAAAAAGTCATTCTTCTGTGTCCACAAAGTTCCATTCCACATCGATTGAGACATTGCTCCAAGCATTAAACTATTATTATCAAACATCCCTGTTGAACCATTTTCCAATGCCGTCAAATATGGAGGTTTCGTTTCACACCTCTTTTCCTATGCTAGCTGTCACTATGGTCATTAACAAAATCCTTACTTCCCTTTTTCTCCCTGATTAAAATACCTCTGGACTTCTCACTTGACCTATATATTGCCAATGATTTTGACACTGGGGGAAAGAATGGGTTTGGCTATCTACTGAAAAACGTAATATAGGATTTTTAATTCTTCAGCGTGACAGCTGACTCAATGCGACATTTATTGTTAGATTCGGAGTCATACAGCATGGAAACAGATCCTCAGTCCAATTCATCCATGCTGATCAGATATACTGGTCTGAATTAGTCCCATTTGCCAGCATTTGGCCTATACCGCTCTAAATACTTTCTAATCATATAAGCCACCAGTTGTCGTTTTGAATGTTGCAATTGTACCAACCTCCACCGCTCTGGCAGCTCATTCCGTTCGTGTACCACTCTGTGTGAAAACCTTACCACTCGGGTCTCTTTTAAATCTTTCTCCTCTCACCTTTAGCCATGCCCTTTAGTTGTGAACTCTCCCACCCTGGGAAAAAAAGGCCTATCTGTGCCCCTCATGATTTTATGAATCTCTATAAGGCCACCCCTCATTCTCTGATACTGCAGGAGAAAGAAACACCAACCTATTCAGTCTCTCCCTATAATTCAAACCCTCCAGTCCAGGCAACATCCTTGTGGATATTTTCTGAACTCTCCATTTTAACAACATCCTTCCTATAGAAGGGTGACCAGATAGGAGGAACATAAAACAATCACCATCACTGTTTGATAAGGAGTGGTGTGTTATCCTCTTGAGCTACTATAGTCTGTGTGGTGAAATTGTCCACACAATCTATTGGATGGGGAATTTTAGAATTTTGATTCAAAATTGCATGTTTATGTCAGGATGGTATATGATTGAGAACGGTATGTGGAAATGATAGTCATAGAATCACAGAGATGTACAACATGGAAATAGACGCTTCAGTCCAACTCAACCAGGCTGATCAGATATCCTAAATTAATCTAGTCCCATTTGCTAGCTTTTGGCCCATATCGCTCTAAACCCTTCCTATGGATCTACCCATCCAGGTGCCTTCTAAATGTTGTAATTTTACCCAACTCGTCCACTGGCAGCTCATTCCATACACGCACCATCCTCTGTGAAAAAGTCACCCCTCTGATCCCTCTTAAATCTTTCCCCTCTCCCCTATGCCATCTAGTTTTGGACTCTCTTACCTTGGGGACAAAACCCTGCCTCTCATGTTTTTATAAACTTCTATAAAGTCACGCCTTGGCCTCCAACACTCCAGGGAAAATAGTTACAGCATATTCAGCCTTTCCCTATAGCTTAAATCCTCCAACCCTGGAAACATCCTTGTAAATCTTTTCTGAATACTTTCAAGTTTCACAACTTTGCTATAACAGGGAGACCAGAACTGAATGCAAAATTTCAAAAATGGCCTAACCAATGTTCCGTACAGCCGCAGCATGACCACCTAACTCCTGTACTCAATGCCCTGACAAATAAAGGCAAGGGTACTAAACACCAACTTCACTATCCTGTCTACTTGTGTTCTCATACCTGCTGCCTTTGCCCTTCTCTTTAGTGGATGTTGTGAATTTGGAAGCTGCAGCAGAAATTCAGCTTTGCTGCTTCATGTGATTCCTGAAGATGAGTAAAAGTTCTGGCCACAGTAAGATTTCTACAATTTGTATTAGTTCTTATGAAAGAGTTAGGGAAAGGACAAGACAAATAGCCCACCGACACTGGGTGTCGAGCCTTCAGCTAATTAATCCTGGGATGAAGCACTGAACATTGTACTAACCACAAAGTTGCATCTTTAGGACAATTGTGTATAGGATAGGGTGAAGAAGGGAAACAAAATTTTCTTGCTGAAGTAGGTTTTAAAATAACTGTTACTATTAATTGCAAAATTGTGGTCCTGCATTGTTTTCTCCTCTATAAATTTTATTTTAGTCACCTGCATTTAGTCTATCCACAAAATCAATAAAAACCTGAATGTACTTAATTTTAATATCAATTCATTTTATCCTCTTGTGATGCTTGGTTTAAATTTCATTCAAGTTACTTATTTCAAAATGATTGAGTGAAATGTAGACTATATATTTATCTCCATTTTATTTGGTCACATACAGTTGATGGTTTGGTGACTTGCAATATTTGTGCATTGAATTGTGGGATGCATGTGTGTTTCCCAACTCTGTACTTAATTCCCATTCTGCTGTATTGCTTTGTGGTAGTGAACACAGGTCAGCTGTTGCTACAGTAAAGAAGGAATACTGCTAATTCACAAGCTGAAGGAAACTGTGGTGGAAACTTGGAAGTATGTTACTTGCCTGTTCCTCTGTGGGCAGAAAAGAACTAGGGGGCAAAATAACGTCAAAGATCTAAATAACTTTACAAGTCAAATCCCTGTCAAATCTCATATCTAATCAATGAATGCGTCTGCTTATTTTAAGTTTAGGACCCTTCCCTCTTCCCTTCAAAATAATAAATGATATAGCAATTTCAAAGAGAAAATTAAGAAGTAAATCTGTTAACTTTGGCAATATCAATCTTTTCAAAACTCAGAATTTGCTTTGTTTTTACCTATGCTATCTCAGCATCATTTCATGAATGTCAAAATTAACAGTACCTGTTGAAATCATACACTGAAGATCTAAACTTCCATCTGTTGTTTTTCCTATATTCTAATTTTAATTCAATTAGATCTTCTGTTCAAGGAAGAAAGAGTGAAATAAAGATATCATTTTTTTCTTGATCTCAAGATGTCCTAAAATGCTTTACTACATTTGTTTTTGAAGCCTTGTAGGATAGACAGGAACCAAATTGTGTACAGCAAAGCCTTACAAACACAATTGAAATAAATGACCTGATCATGGTGCTGGTTGAAGAATAATTGCTGGCCAGGACATTGGGCATACTACTCTGATCTTCAGATCTTCATTATCCAGAGGAGCATCTATACATTTATTCAGTTTTATTTTCTGTTAGAACATCCCTGTGCAAATGAATTAAATAACCACTGTATAAAAATGTCAATGTATAGAAGCACAAATATATAAATTGTCAATGTGTATATATTCCACTTTTGTTTCTTTTAGCTTATTCTTTCATAAGCTTGGAGAATTTTTTAAAATCCAACTTAATTTTTCAAGCAACTAGGTACAGAAGAAAATTCCTATCAGAAAATGCCATTTAATATTCAGCCCATGTCAACCACTCTTTCCTCTTGTGTAAGGTTTGTGAAGAATTGCAGCTCAGGTTGAGGTTTAGGGTGTAGATTTGCTCGCTGAGCTTAGGTTTGATATCCAGACATTTCATTACCTGGCTAGGTAATGAAACGTCTGGATATCAAACCTACAGCTCAGCGTGCAAACCTACACCCTCTTTCCTCTTGTCTTGGATCATAGGAAGTAGTATTGGTATACCAATTTCACTATTTAAACTGTAGATCCGAATAATTGCAAACACAGAACAAGCTATATGTAAGGTTTATATTTGGACTATTGCTCAAATGTGAATGTTTGTCAATTTACATTTTCTTTTGCCTGCAGACCATTTCATAGTGGAAAATCAATGTGAAATGAAATGAGAATTAATTGAGTGGAGGACTTGGACACCAGGAGAGAAACTCTGCCATATAGCGGCCTATTTATGTTTGCTGCCAGTTGCAATTTGTTTTCACAGATGGGAAGCAAAACTGTTTCACAAGGTGATGTATGCTCTGTGCCTCCAGACCTTTTTGCATTATTGCATTGGCTCTGGCAGGGAACTATAAAATAAACAGATGAGACTGAACAAAGGAGAAGTTTGTTTTGGATGTTTTGCTTTTGATTTAAAGCTTACCCCTTCACACTTCTAATCCAAATCTGAAATCCTCTTGGTTGGTGCAGGTAGTCAGCTTGCAGCAATTCACCATAGTCAAATTGGCATAACCAGCACCTGTTGCTGCCACCTCTGTGTTAACAGAACAAAAGCCCATTGAATGATCAACAGCTGTTATGTTGGTTCTGAACTATCCAGGGGGCCAAGTTTAGGGTTTCTGTGTAAGAGTGCAAATGATTCTAAGAATTAGAATAATGTAAGTGACAGATGTGTTGTGTTCTGTTCTGATAGAAATAGAGAAGCTGGCATTGCTGTTTGTTTGTATTTCTAAAGGAGTTCTTTTTTCATTTTGGTTCAGTGTTCAAGTGCAAAATCAGAGTGTAGAGATAGTTGTATAAAGGATGATGAAACTACTTCAATTACAGTCGACGAATTGTTACTGACCTTGAATCTTGGAATTGAGTCTTGTATAAAAGCAGTTAATTTTGCTTTAGCAAGTTCAAAGCATAAAGTATTTCACATTTGTCAGTTTTAGTCACGTCTTTTGAACTGATAGAACCTATTGAAATAATTATGGAGGATGTTTAGCATTTTTTACCATTTATAATGCAAGTTTCATGGCTTAACCCTTCAACTTGTATTTTTAAGTATTTCAAATGTTGTGGTACAGTAATAATTCCTAATGATTTCATGTTTATGATTTGAATCATGTTACAAATGACTTGGTGTATTGTGGTGGGTTTGGGAAATCATAAGGATCACAAGATCATAAGTTTATGTTTTTAAATCTAACAATTAAGTAATGCCATAAAATAGAAGAATGTGGATTTCTGTGTTAAATTTGTCTGTTATTGGTGAACATTCTATGTCTCTGCCCAAAATCTGCTGAGATGATGTTCCAGTTCAGGAGAAGCTTCAATTTTACTCATTGTAGGTTACTCATTTGTAGGTAACTCATTACCCTTCCCCTTAAACTTTACTATCCATTTGTGCCAATTCTTGGTTCTAGCCAAATAATCACAGATCTTTTGTCAGGTTTGAACTTAATGAACTTAAACCTCTGTCCTACGGAAGAGTTTGCTAAAACTACCTCAAAGTTACCCAGAAATAATTAAGATAGAAGTCATTGTATAAATTCAACTGACTTAAGATAACTCTCCATTTCCCTTTTTCTTTGCTGCAACCCCACCTCACCCACAAACTTCATCCGCTCAGTGGATGTTTGAATCAATTTAAAAGAAAATACTAGCTGTTATAAAAAAAGACCTGAATTGATATTCTTAACAGGTCTCAGGATGGTGCATAGAATTGGGATAGAAATAATTCAAGACCAGCTCAGTTGTTTCTAGCTTTGCATTTTCTTTGACCAAGCTGAAATTCTATCTACTAGGTACTTCAAACATGCCAAAACCACAGGCTTTGGTCTTCCTAACAAAAGGAAAATGTCCTGACTAGTAGTGATAGGTCATTTGGTATTGAGAAGAGGAGGATAAAAGTTACTCGTGTGAGTCAGTAAAGAGAATGCACCAGAGTTGCATTGTATGGGTTTTTAATTCACATGTAATCTAGCAGCTGGGCATGAATGTGTCCAGGTGACTGAGGGAAAAAGGCCTGATCTTAGCATACTGATGGCAATTTTTAAAAAGTGGGAAGAGAATTGGTGAGTACTAGAGAAGAACACTTATAAATCAGTCAATTTTACCACAGCCAGAAACGTCCCTGCTCATTCTATTGTCCCTTCTCCTGAGGAAGAAGATCCAAGTTCAAGTCCCACCTGCCGCAGAGCTATGACATACGTACTTTCAAAACAACCTGTTTAGAAGTGAACTGATTCACAAAGAATACAGCTGCAGATGGCATCTATTCTGATGGTACCTTTTATTTAAAATAAACAGCAGCTTTAAGTACATAAAACAATTTCATCAGTCAATACTTACTGTATTCCCCCCTCCCCGAGCCACCCTCCCTAGCAGCAATTAGGATTACTTGAAAAGCACCCTTTATTTGGTTGGAGTTCTTGGCAAAAGTCCACCAATTTAAAAAAAAGGTCAGTATTAAGAACCAAGTTATAGAGAGTTCCAACATCCAGAATTGAGATGCTGGCACCACAAAGAATGCAATTAGACATCTTCTGCTTTCAAGAGTATGCATGAGTCAAATCCATTTAACTTCTGTTCATTTTAAAGCATTTTCTTATTCAGACTTCAAAGGTGAATGAAATTCACCCATAATCTGTTTCAGGGTTGCAAGTGTTTGAGATCTTCATGAGGACCCGAAGTATTGTTTTTCTTACTGCTTTGTGGAGGAGTTAAAATTCCAGAAGGTACAGGTGAACATCTACTCTGTTCCAATAGTAGTGCCTGCGTTGAGAGAGCTTTATCCTAAGAGAGAAAAACAAAATAAAATAAAAAAAAAAATTCAGTCTGTTCAGTTTACTTGGAGAGCAATAAGTTTTCCAGAGAAAGACCCTTTCAGTTTCAGACCTGTTCATCAGGAGGCAAATGTTAACCAGAATGACTCCAGTCAATGGCATTGCTGACTTGTATTGTTTCAATAACTTAACTGATTTGCATTTAGACATTCATAATCATAAATCACCTGAAGTGCTTTGGAATATTTAGTACAATCAGTATTGAAGGAAAAAGCTTCTCAAAAAACAGTGGCACAATTAAATGACAGTTGGAGAAAGAAACATCCTGTATACAATATCCTGCTGTTCAAAGGATTGAAATATTAAAGTCACAAGCTTTGACTATGTAATGTTCATTGTTTCAAAGAGTCAGTTAGGGCGAGATGAACCCAAAATCAGTGGTCATTTAAGATAAAGCTAAGGCCCCAGGAGTCTCAGCAATCTAAGCTACAATTGAATTTTTTTGGAAAAGATTTCAAAAAGCTGTGTCTAATTCCCCACGAACAATAAATAGACAGGAATTACGATCCTTAGTGCATGGAGAAAGGTTTACAAAGGAAGCAGCCAAGATAATAGTGGTTCACTAATAAATTTTGCATATGACCACATGAAAATTTAATCTTACCAGTAATAATAAGCTGTTAGAATGTGTCTGTATGTTGTGCAAATCTTCTGGACAGATACCGTTCAAATTTTTGAGTGTTATACTTCCCAGTTCTCTCAAGGCAACAGCAAATGGAACCATCCATTTCACACATCCTTCTATTTCACTCCATTCAAATCCTAAGCATTAAACAAGTTATTAATTGTATTATAAACAGCAATTAAAATTTGTATTTAGTTTGAAGATCACCCTACCTGAGACTTTGTGAACTAATTCACAAGAAGAAAAGTGATACAGAGCTGAAGCTGCTGTAACTCCATATGTGAACTCCAAACATCTGAAATCCAAGATACAGAGATCCAATAGCTGCAGATAAGAGTAGTTAAGGCTATTAGTATTACAAGGTTGGCTTAATTCAAACAGAATAGGTTGATAATCAAAGAGGGGAAAATAGATTACTGTACCACAGGGTGTAACACTTTGCTCAAATGAGTGGGATTGGACGAACAAAGACTACTGGAAAGAAACTAGGGATGGAATTGTGCCCCAAGCCCTGAATTCTATACAGAATCAATCTTTGGCCTATAGTACAGTGGAGGCGCTGGGAAGATATACACTTCGCTAAATGCTTACCCTACATGATACCTTTTGTTAAAAATTGAAAAGAAAAATACCAAATGTCTTGGGCATCAATGCACTTCACAGTAAGCTTTTACACTATTGATTTTCAGTGACACTCTACAAAAGATCAGAAAAGTTGTTTATTTCTGCATTCGGAAATGCTTGTCATTGACTCCATGATTATGAATAAAATGCACAAGTTGGGAAGTTAACAGATAGAAGGTGTTGATGATTTAATGCATTCAAGTGCTATGTTCATGCAAGCTAAGGAGCAAATATTTTCGTTCCATACTTTAACCTAACTTGCAACATAAAGAACACTAGATACAAACTAGAGTAAGATAATGGTACATGCGGTCTGGACTATAATAGTTTACACTATCCTGAGCTCCTTACCCCAATCCTCTCACACCAGCCCTTATCTCACAGGTTGGTATGATAACCATCCTGTGGGCAACTACTAATGGTTCTAATTAGTAGCTATTGAATCATCCAGGCTGACCTTGATCCATTCCTTTCTGTCCAACTATTTCTCTCTGGGCTTATCTCTACTTATTTACTCCTCCACCCACTTCATCCTCAGTGCACAACCAAACAAACTTTTTCATAGCTGTAAATTAATTCTGGAGGGTCACTGAACCCAAGCCATTAATTCTGCTTTCTGTCCACAGATACTTCCAGGCCAGCTGAATTCTTTCCCACTCCCCCCAACCACCAAGCAAATTTTTGATTTCTAACATCCACAGATTTTTGGTGTGTGTATCTGGACCATAGTAATTGGGTATTTATAGACAGAGACTCAGCTATATAGCAGATGTCTATTCTGAATTTCAGGTTCAGAGCTGGAGCTAGTGAAACTTTCAGATATTCTGTCAGAGGAAAGATAGATACTTGATCAGATTGTAGTTTAAGACATTGCAAAGAACAGATCTTATGTAATAGGTACATGTGCTTATTGTCTGACTGTTGGAGAGACACCAGGAATACAAACTTTGGTCACTGGAGTGTGCACAAGGAAGCAACCATTTTTGTCAGTGATTTCCTAGCAGGATTGACAGTCTTGTGTATTGTTATCATTACTATTGTAAGACAAATGGGCATCACAAACCAGCTTAACAGTGTGGGAATGGGCTCAACCTGTAGGACAAAGCAAGAATTTCTTGAGCAGTAGTAAGAATTTATTACTATGGATAGGAATAAGGTAACACCAAAATGTCAGCCCAGATGGTTTGTGCTTGAACCCACTGTTTTGATTGTAGTTAAGGGAAAAAATGCCTCAAAGTTCATTGTGGTTGTTTTAGTCCAATTCTAGAAATAATTATCACTAAATTAGAATTGGAACCAGTTACATTATCAAATTAAGTTGCTGATCAGCAATGTTTAGAGGGACAAAATAGCTAAATGCAATAAGATAACTGAAATTTACCTCCATTACTTGAACAAACATTTCTTGTGGGTACTGTGGTATTAATATTTCATACATTTCCTGCAAATATGCAATTTGCATGTAGATGTTGAGCCAAGACACAATTGTTATCGGGCACAAATTCCACTTGAGAGCCTAGAACAATATTAATACAGCAGATCAATTTGACAATTGTACCTAATTAGTTTCAAGTCTGTTACAATAAAATGTTTGCAATCAGAAGAGGGTACATTCTCCTATTAAAGCCGCCGCCTCCTTCTGGTTCTCAACCCATCTAAACATTTTACTTTAAGACTATAAAGAGAACAAGTTTATCAAATCAGGTAGAATGTTAACATTTCTATTTATGAAGTACCTTCATAACAACAAGTTCCATGTTAAGGATTTCTTCTTCTGTGCAAGCTCCATCAGTAACATAGGCAAACTGGTGTAGCTTTGGTGGGTAGATTTCCTACAAAAAGCCATCATTAAGTGCACTGAAACTGCATTTGAAATAATACAAGATTTCATCATAATTATCCCCTTACCTCTAGTTTTGCAGCGATAAATAAAGCTGATATACCAATAAGCTGTAATCGAGTCTTCACAATGTTTTGTTGTGTTGCCATAAATCTATCGAAAAAGTCTTGGGCTAAATAAAGTGTCTCTCTATGTAGCTTGTAGACTTCACAAACCTTTAAAATAGGGAAAGTCAATTTTAAACTGGTCAGAAAACTTCAACAGTCGAAGGAAAAATTGTTTCAGACAAATTGAAGGTAGAGAAGCATTCCTACAAAATAAATCCAGAATTGATTTCTCAAATGTGGCCTTTGACATGTCGATGTCTCAATTTCACTTCAAAACATGAAAACTTGCTGTTTGTCTCAAACAGCAGTAGCTTAGCCAATGTAATATTTAACTAGGAGGTACTGGAACTTGAACAGTCTGAATTCAAATACCATACATTCAAGTACAGCCTTAAGCTATAATCAAAACCTCCGATCCAGGGTAATGTATTGCCCCTCA
Source organism: Chiloscyllium plagiosum (assembly GCF_037043375.1). NCBI lineage: Eukaryota > Metazoa > Chordata > Chondrichthyes > Orectolobiformes > Hemiscylliidae > Chiloscyllium > Chiloscyllium plagiosum. Next base: position 40,390,442 of record NW_028270155.1, read on the forward strand.
ACGTAAAACAGCTCGACAGTAAAGGACTTATCGGTCATATAAATATTACATTCAGGTCAATCATGTGAAAGATTATGGAAAGAGCAACATTATACCCTCACTACTATTTTGGGACTTTAATTAAAATTGAAGTTTACTTTAGAAAAATGAGGTGTTGCATTTTGGCAAGGCAATTCGGGACAGGACTTGGGCAGCACGGTGGCTTAGTAGTTAGCACTGCTACCTCATAGCACTAGAGAACCAAGTTCTATTCCAACCTTAGGCAACTGTGTGGGATTTGCAGGTTCACCTCGTGTCTGAGTAGGTTTCCTTTAGGTGCTCCCGTTTCCTCCCATATTATGTGCAGTAGGGATATATAGGTTAAGTGCATTAGTTAGAGGTAAATATAGGGTAGGGGATTGGGTCTGGGTGGGTTACTCTTGGGAGGGTCAGTGTGGACTGGTTGGGCCAAAGGGCTTTTTTCCCCCCCACACTGTAGGAATTCTATTCTTAAACATGTAAATGGTAGGATCCTGGCATTGTTGCCAAAAGACCTTAAGGTTCATAGTTCCTTGAAAGTGGAGTCACAGGTAGACAGGATAGTGAAGACGACATTTGGTACGCTTGCCTTTAATGGTCACTGCATAGAACACAGGAGTCGGGAGGTCATGTTGCGGCTATACATGACATTGACGAAGCCACTTGTGAAATATTGCATACAATTCTGGGTTTTCTTAATAAAATTAGTTAAAAAAGTTTGTGCGAAGATTTGTAGCTCGGGTGCTCGTTGCTGTGGTTCTGTTCGCCGAGCTGGAAGTTTTTGTTGCAAACGTTTCGTCCCCTGGCTAGGCGACATCATCAGTGCTTGGGAGCCTCCTGCAAAGCGCTTCTTTGATGTTTCCTCCGGTGTTTATAGTGGTCTGTCCCTGCCGCTTCCAGTTGTCAGTTTCAGCTGTCCGCTGTAGTGGTTGATATATTGGGTCCAGGTCGATGTGTTTGTTGGAGTTTATGGATAAATGCCACGCCTCTAGGAATTCCCTGGCTGTTCTCTGTCTGGCTTGCCCTATGATAGTAGTATTGTCCCAGTCGAATTCATGTTGCTTGTTGTCTGCGTGTGTGGCTACTAAGGATAGCTGGTCGTGTCGTTTCGTGGCTAGTTAAGGTTCATGTTTGCGGATTGTTAGCTGTCTTCCTGTTTGTCCTATAGATAGTGTTTTGTGCAGTCCTTGCATGGTATTTTGTACCCAACATGAGCAAAACTAACTAGAGTATTGAATACAGGAGTTGGGAGATCATGTTGCAGCTGTACAGGACATTAGTTTGGCCTCTGTTGGAGTATTGTGTGCATTTCTGGCTGTCTTCCTATCAGGAGGATGTTCAGAAAAGATTTAAGGATGTTGCCAGGTTGGAAGATTTGAGCTTAGGAAGAGGTTGAATAGGCTGGGACTGTTTTCTCTGGAGGGTCAGAGGCTGAGGGGTGACCTTTATAAAATGGCTTATAAAATCATGAGGGACATTAAGGTAAATAGACAGTCTCTTCCCTGGGGTGGGGAGTCCAGAATGTATAGAAGACAGGTCACTTAGTTAGCTTAGTGACCACGTAACCTGCTTTAGTGACGTTGGTCAAGGTTCAAGTTATGGTCTTTACACCCATGCTTTTCAAACCGTATCATGACACTATTCTCATCCAATGAGATAGTTTAACATAGTGCACCATGGTCAGTCTTTGTGCTGTTGCTTTGAGTGGGCTTGAACCCACTTTTGAATGAGGCAGTTTTCCCTTTTAAGATTGGATCGAAGTAATTAAGAATAGCCATTTTAAATTGAATTCTGTAAGTACAACATTCCTTAAATTCAGTTCAAGCTTGTGATCCAGCAATTTTCAGATCACTGTGGGACTTGGTCCTGATCCCAAAAAAAGGTTACTACATGAAAGTGTACCTTTCAGGGGAGTATTTCCAATACTTGCTTAAAAAATTATCCACACAGCAAGAATTTGAGTATTCTTTACGCAGTCCTTACCTCCATTAGCCAGTCAAGAAGAATAGCCCTCATCTTAGGTTGCAAGAGTGGATGCTTTTGAAAAACATCTTTGTCCCTCAAGTAAGCCTGCTCCTTCTTCAGAAGGATATTCCATACTTCTTCATGATTTCCCCAGCTATTTGATATTTAAGAAGATAATGTCACCATACTGGACCTGTACAAAGCTCTTCTTTCTTGCATTGTGTTTATGGCTTCTTACTCAAAGGCACTGGAAATTTAATGTGTGAATATACTTACCAGAATATTGGTAATGGTGAAGCTCTAGTTGGAGTGGCTAAAACATTTTTGAACCTGTACTGCATATAACTAGAAGAACGTGATGTAACCGTCTCATCTGGATTTGTGCATGTTGTTGAATGGGGTCTGTATGGACTCATACAGTTGGCTACAGATCTCCAGTAAGCCTGCAATTAGTCAATTTTGCAAACATTAGTTATTAGAATGTCAGTTTTCAGACCGAATTCAGCTTAAAAATAGTGGCAATAATCAGATCTAATCTCAGTCCAAAAGTCTGTTGAACTGGCTAGTGCCCCTCAATTAACATCCTACGCCAACATCCCAATACTGTCATGTTCTACTCAGCTCATAAAAGTAATCATTCAAGGTTGACTGGTAATGTGGGAACCATGTTGGAGTGTCTTTAAAGTTAGAGAAGGGGAAATCAAAAACTGAACTTAGATGAACTAATGCTAGATAGAATGAGATGGTTATTGGTCAGACAGAGGACCAGTGGCAACTAAAATGTAGGCCATTCTGGTAACTTTGAAGGAATAGTGTGAATGTTACTGCACAAAGGAATCATAAAAGTGTAGGGAAATTTGATAAAGTTAAGACTTTGTAACTTGATGCAGGAAGTGTTCAGAATTAGATTAGATGCATTGATGAGCGAAGAGGTAAATGAATATATTTCATCCATTGCAGGGAGATCAAAACTGGGCATTTAACATTAAGGGATATTTGACCTCTTGGAAAGATGGTAGGAATAGAAAAGGGGATCAATTTAAGACTGAGATGAGGAATTTCCTGAAGGTTGAAAACTAGAGTTCTTGTATATATTTACAACTCTTCATCACGTGGAAAATCAAGGCTTTATGAGTAAAGGGAAGGAAAGTGGACATGAATTTGGATCAGTCATAAACCTGATTAGCAGAGTAGGCTCAAGGGACCGAGCAACCTACTGCTATTTATTATCAGCTTACATTTATTTCTAACGTTGTACCAGTGGCTTTCCAGAATGAAGTTTTAAATTGCGTAATTTAAGCAGATTTGGAAGTGCTAGATTTATCTAGATCCAAAAGGAGGCAAAACATTTCAGAATTTTGAGACCAAAATTCTGTCGTTGATGGCAGAGTTTCTTCATGGCCTTGATTTTTATGTCCTCTTTGTCTACTGGAGTAGTGCCAGAAGACTGGAGGATAGCAAATGTGGTTCCCTTGTTCAAAAAGGGGAGTAGGGATAACCCTAGTAACTATAGGCCGGTGAGTCTCACTTCTGTTGTGGGCAAAGTCTTAGAGAGAATTGTAAGGGATAGGATTTATGCACATCTGGATAGGAATAATGTGATCAAGGATAGTCAGCATGGTTTTGTGAAGGGCAGGTCGTGCCTCACAAACCTTATTGAATTCTTTGAAAAGATGACGAAGGAGGTTGATGAGGGGAAAGAGGTAGATGTGGTATATATGGATTTTAGTAAGGCGTTTGATAAGGTTCCCCATGGTAGGCTACTGCAGAAAATACGGAGATATGGCATTGAGGGTGAGTTGGAGGTTTGGATTAGGAATTGGCTGGAAGGAAGAAGACAGAGGGTAGTAGTTGATGGCAGAGTTTCTTCATGGAGTGCCGTCACTAGCGGTGTTCCGCAAGGATCTGTTTTGGGACCATTGCTGTTTGTCATTTTTATAAATGACCTGGAAGAGGGGTTAGAAGGTTGGGTGAGCAAGTTTGCGGATGATACGAAAGTCGGAGGAGTTGTTGACAGTGAGGAAGGATGTGGCAGGTTACAGCAGGATATAGAGAAGCTGCAGAGCTGGGCAGAAAGGTGGCAAATGGAATTCAATGTAGCTAAGTGTGAGGTGATTCACTTTGGGAAGAGTAACAAAAAGATGGGGTACTGGGCTAATGGTCGGATACTTGGTAGTGTGGATGAGCAGAGGGATCTTGGTGTCCATGTACACAGATCTCTGAAAGTTGCCACCCAGGTAAATAGTGCGGTGAGGAAGGCATATGGCGTACTGGCTTTTATTGGTAGAGGAATTGAGTTCCGGAGTCCTGAGGTCATGATGCAGTTGTATAAGACTCTGGTGCGGCCGCATCTGGAATATTGTGTGCAGTTTTGGTCGCCATACTATAGGAAGGATGTGGAGGCACTGGAACGGGTGCAGAGGAGGTTTACCAGGATGTTGCCTGGTATGGAAGGAAGATCGTATGAGGAAAGACTGAGACACTTGGGGTTGTTTTCATTAGAGAAAAGAAGGTTTAGGGGTGACTTGATTGAGGTGTACAAGATGATTAGGGGGTTAGATAGGGTTGACAGCGTGAACCTTTTCCCGCGTATGGAGTCGGGTATTACAAGGGGGCATAGCTTTAAATTAAGGGGGGGTAGATATAGGACTGAAGTTAGGGGTAGGTTCTTCACTCAGCGAGTCGTAAGTTCGTGGAATGCCCTGCCAGTAGCAGTGGTGGACTCTCCCTCTTTATGGGCATTTAAGCGGGCATTGGATAGTTATATGGAGGATAGTGGGTTAGTATAGGTTAGGTGGGCTTGGATCGGCGCAACATCGAGGGCCAAAGGGCCTGTACTGCGCTGTATTCTTCTATGTTCTATGTTAAAATTTCTGCTCAGATGGCCGATATTTATGGTAAACAAGCTACAGTCCATTAATCTTATGGCCTACCTCCTTCACAAGATCTATTGGTAATGCCACATTAGACTTCTCAGGTTGCTAGATACTCTTAACTAGTACAGTACTGCAAGATAGTAAACCCTAGATTTTTTTTGGTTGGAATGAGGAAGAAAGTAGTTAGAAAAATTATTTTCTAATAAATGTACCAGAATGGTGGTTTCCAATAACTCGGATTATCGGCTTTACAGTAAGCAACCAAAATGACCGAGTCCAAAACATTGTATTTTACTAAAGCCTTATTATACATGAATAAGGTATGTAGAACACTGCAATTCAGTTAGTGGCAACAGTGTGACTGTAATCGAAATAATTTAAGACGAAAAGTTGGCTAAAAATAATTATGTATCAATGGTAAAAATCTTGGTTAATTAAAAATTATAGACCCCTATATACAGTACCTCCTTTTCATATGGTTTCGCAGACTGTCCTTCCGAAACTTCATCCAAGTCTTGCAAACACTACGATCAGAAAAGACCGATTACCAAATTTAGAAAACGTGCTAAAGCACAATGGTATATTCATCTGCGGTTAAACTTACAATGGCAACGTCTGCTTTTCGCTTTCGGGTACGCAGCACATCCCTGTTCGTTTCTTCGGTCTTTGTTGATTGGTCTACTAATTCACTAAAAAGAAATAATAGCTTAAAAGAACACACATTTGCTAATTATGGCGAAACTCCTTGTATAGATTAGGCCTCTGGGGATACCCACCGTGAACTGTAACTAGTAGCACGCACCTACTTCAACTCAAGTTAAAAATGTACCTTTTTCTGGGCATCTTCGGAGTTAGTTGTGCGGGTTAAAGATCTCCTGTAGAAGGAAGAGGATCAGGGCTGCATTAAGTTGCTGTCGCTTCTGGAGGTAGTGGAGTGGTTGTTGCTGCTTACTCGCAGGAGTTGCCTCAGGTTTGGGCGCGGGATGGGGAGAGAGGGGGATGGGGAGGCGGTGGTGGTGGTGCAAGGTCCTCCGGCCCAGTCACATTACTGGTGTTGGGAAAGGAGGGGATGAGCGGGATAGCACTCAGCCCCAAGCCAGCCTCCGATCTCGGCGGACAGCCGAAGATGGCCGAAGCCGGGACCCCGCGCTGCCCGCTCTTCAACCGGGAGAGTGTGGCTACGACCAGCCCGGGCTGGCAGGGAGTCAGCTGGTGCTTACCACCAGGTGACCCTGATCTGGATCCCGTTTCTTGGGTCTTATTGCCCCCTGTCTTCTTGCTTGGCGGCCCTGCTGATGCTTCCCTCCAGTCACCTTGCCCTCAGCCGGCTCCCGCTCTTAATACAGCTCCACTCCACAGAGCCGGGTAGCCGCACCTTACTGCGCCTGCGCCGATCCCTTTAAATCGCTGGCGGGAGTCGAGCGCGCGTTCTCAGCCGGAGGAAGTTGTCACCAGGCCACGCCCCATGCTCCTTTTCTCGGGCACGTTCCTCCTCCCACTCCTCAGGCCCATCTCCCTCAAAACCTCGCACGGACAAAAATCCGTCAAACCCCGCCCCTGCATAGGCCCCACCCACACAAGACGTCATCAGGCCGTATCCCGACCCCTTCTCTGGCACGGTTCTTTCAGTCCTTCACCAGTCTTTCGTCCCATGTCTCAATTTGGAGATGCCGGTGTTAAAAATCACACAACACCAGTTTATAGTCGAACAGATTGGAAGGACTAGCATTCGGAACGCTGCTACTTCATCAGGTGTTTGCGGCCATGTCCCAGGTCTCCGCCCCCTTCTCTAGCCCCGCCCTGTCAATCCTTCACCAAACCTTTCCCTTTGTCTCCGCCTCCTTCGACAGATGCGCCCATTCAATCCAGCGCCGGACCGATCCCGACTCCGCCCCATTCCTCGGGTCCCGCCCACCGTAGCGTGATGTGGGCGGAGACAATGACGCGGGGGTACAGCACGTGGGCCGAAGGTAAACAAAGGCCAGGCCGGGCCTGGAGCTTGGCGGTCGGTAGGTGTGTGTGGGGTTTGGGCCGTCCCTTGGCCTTGACTGTCTGTCAGAGAGGCCCGTGTCGGTGGTGATGAGGCTGCAGCAGCTGTGGGGCCAGGTTCGTTGTGTTGTGTTGGGGATGGTGCATCTGCGGGCGATGCCAGGTGAGAGTCCGGTGCCGCCGCTGATCACGGTGAGTCACTGACTGACTGACACTCTGAGTCAATGTCGACATTGTCTTTTCAGGGACTCCTCTCAGCAGCTGGTCAGTGTCTCAGATATTCAGGAAGGCCTGTGAAGAGGTCGAGGTGTACGTCAGTGCCGGAATCGTACGTATCTATTTTTTTTCTCCTATCTCCTAATCCCCCAACTGGCTTCAGCTCTACACTGTCTGTTGTCGTTTTATTTATGTCGCTGTGTCACGATGGACTGACATATTATTAAGAACCATTTTATGGTGTTGCAAACTCTTCACGTATTTTGCGATTATCCTTAATTGCTGATCACTCAAGTTCCTAACTGCAATTAAGGGAAAAAAGAAAGGGGTTAAAACTGTTCATCTACAGGCCTCCTGCTAACAGGAATGTTTTAGTTCAGACATCAGGAGGTTTGAAGTGCAAGCAAAAACCTTTTGTCGGAGACTTCAATTTCGGGTCCGTTAGCAGAGCAAAGTGGCTCGAAGTAAAGATTAAAATGATAGAGCTACGGAAAGGGTGTGTATATATGTATCTTCTCACAACTTAGGGATGTTGTCCATTGCTGTCAGTGAATCATGACTGGTAATCTGAATTGGTTTGAATCAGCATTCTTTTTTGTTAATAATTCCTTCTGTAAAAAAGCTTGGAAAAAAAGTTAGAGTTGAATGAGGTGAACTGAGTTTTAAACAGTGCTGAACAAACTTTCTGGGTTCATTTATATTTGTGGAACATTATTCTCATTCAATGATTTTTAAAAATCTACAGGCTTTTAAAGTGCAATTTAAAAACAAAACCTCTATTTGATCTCCCATCTGGATCTTATTTATTTTGCTTTCAATAATTTAATAAAACATAAATGGTAAAACCTGCTTGGTATTTCCTGGTTTGCTGATAGTGAGAACTCTGCATTGTTATTGGCTGCTTCCTAGACATGGTAGCATTGCTTTTATTGAATCATCCTCAGAAGCTGATTCCAAAATTAATTTAATGTCAAAAAAAAATCAATTTCTTCACGCTTGCTATATCTTTATGGACAGCTTTCTTTGATGGCAGCAACAAGCATCATCATTTTGTCTCTCAACATAAGTTCTGGCAAAATGTTTTTATAATGTCAGAATTATGTTGGAAGAAAATGTCTAATTGGCAAAGCTATACTTTTTGTTAAAATAAATGCTTTTACTATTACAAATGAAAACTTGCTGAGCAGATTTATATGGGTGAAGGAACTAATGGCATTGTTGCCAAGCATGCAGATAATACAAAGATAGATGGTGGGAGATCATATTGAGGAAACAGGGAGGCTGCAGCAGGACTTGGACAGGCTAGGAGAATGGGCAATGTTATGGCAGATGGAATACAATGTGGGAAAATGTGAAGATATACTCTTTGGTAGGAAGAATAGACACATAGGCTATTTTTTAAATGGAGAAAAGCTCCAGAAATTTGAAGCAAAGAGGAGCTTAAATTCTGTTCCGGATTCTCTTAAGGTTAACATGCAGATTCTGTTGGCAGTTAGGAAGACAAGTGCAATGTTGGGATTCATTTCGAGAGAGCTGGAATACATCAGGGATGTAATGCTGAGGCTATATCAGGCTCTGGTCCGACTGCATTTGGAAAACTGTAAATGGTTTTGCATCCCATACCTAAAGAAAGGTGTGCTAGTATTGGACGACTCTAAAGGAGGTTCTCAACAATGGAGTTTTGAAGGATGGTGGGAGGAGGAGGGAGTCGTGTTGTCATTGAAATTTACAGAATACTGAGAGGCCTGGTTAGAGTGGATTTTGTTCAGTGGCTAGCATTACTGCTTCACAGCACTAGGGATCCAGATTCAATTCCATCTTTGGACAACCGTCTGTGTGGAGTTGGTACGTTCAGCCAGTGTGTGTGTGAGTTTCCTCTGACTGCTCCAGTTCCCTCCCTCAGTCCAAAGATGTGCAGGTTTGGTGGATTGGCCATTCAGGGATGTGCATGTTAGGTGGATTAACTATATAGTAATTGTGGGATTATAGATTTAGATTAGATTAGATTCCCTACAGTGTGGAAACAGGCCCTTCGGCCCAACAAGTCCACACTGAACCTCCAAAGGCAACCCACCCAGACCCAGTCCCCGTCCCGTACATTCACCCCTGACAAATGCACTGAACACTACGGGCAATTTAGCATGGCTAGTTCACCTAACCTACACACCTTTGGACTGTGGGAGGAAACCGGACCACCCGGAGGAAACCCACGCAGACACTGGGAGAATGTGCAAACTCCACACAGATAGTCACCCAAGGCTGGAATCAAACCTGGGTCCCTGGCGCTGTGAGGCAGCAGTGCTAACCACTGAGCCAAGGAAAGGATGCTCTTCAGCAGGTCAGTGCAGACCTGATGAGCTTGAATGGTCTCTATTTGTACTGTAGGGATTCTATGAGTAGTAGGAAAGGCTAGCACCCAAGGATGCAGCCTCTGAGTGAAGGGACCACCCTTTAGAACTGAGATAAGGAGGAATTTCTTCAGCCAGAAAGGGCGGTGAATCTGTAGAACACATTGCTGCAGAAGGCTGTGGAGGCTAAGTCATTGAGTATATTTAAGACAGAGAGATGTGCTCTTGATTAGTAAGAGGATCAAAGGTTACAGGGAGAAGGACAGAGAATGAATTTGGGAAACATATCAGATGTGATTGAATGGCGGAGCAGACTCAGTGGGCCGAATTACCTTATTCTGCTCTTACTATTGTTGTCCATCGTGAACACTGATATATATGAGATATGTGTCTGAATATATTCCATTGAAATAAAATAGTAATTTAAAGTTTGAAACTCATTAAAAATTGACAAATCCCTTTGACCTAGTGGTGGAAAAAAAAGTCAAAACAACAGCAGTTTTAAAAGGGAGAAGAATAGACAAAGGAAGCACATGGTGAGGTCAGTGCAGGAGAGAGAGAGAAAGAAAAGAAACGGACACTGCCTTTATTGTTTGAATTCATGTATCGCTGGACATTGGAGTGCATCTGGGAAAATTGACAAACGGTGAAATTCACAACTGATCTTGGAGGAACTGTTGGGCGAAGTTCACCACACAGAATCAGATAAGTGAATTGTTGTTTTAAGTGTGGCCTACAGAAAGCCTGCATTATTGAGTAGAGTGGGTTCTTTCTTCATTATATGCTTTTGAAGATATGTCTCTTGATTAAGCTTAAACTATAAGCCATAACTATTAATTTAACCTGTGGTAGTGTTTGTAGAGGAATAAAAGTGTTATTTTCTGGGTTTATAGATAGTGAAGAGCAAACATGGCCTTTAGTAGAGTGTATTGTGCTTCTTGTCAGATGTGGGAGTTAAAAGAGAGCTTAAGGGTTACTGCAGATTATACCTGCCATAAATACTGTTGGTTGCGAATCTTATCAGATCAAATGGATCGGTTGGAGAGACAGTTAGAAGCAATGAGGAATTTGCAACAGCAACAGTATAGTATGTGATGGGTGGCAGTTATAGGAAGGGAGGGAAAGTCTCAGATACAGTCACATAGATTGGTTAACTCCAGGAAAGGTAAGACAGGTGGGCAGCTAGTGCAGGAGTCTTTTATGGCTATACCCATTTCAAACAGGTATGCTGTTTTGGAAAACGTAGGTGGTGATGGATTCTTGGGGTACGTAGCAAGAACAGCCAAGTTTCTGGTATTGAGACGATCAATTGTGTTCGGGGGACTCTCTAGTCCTAGGCACAGACAGACGTTTTTGTGGCCAGCAGCGAAAAATCAGAATGGTGTGTTGCTTCCCTGGTACTAGGATTAAGGATGTCTCAGAAAGCGTGCAGAATGTTCTCACGGAGGGAGACAGGCCAGCAAGAGGTAATTGTGCACATTGGAACCAATGACACAGGAAGGGAAAAGACTGAGATTCTGAAATGAGATTACAGAGAGTTAGGCAGGAATTTAAAAAGAGGTCCTCGAGAGTAGTAATATCTGGATTACTCCCAATGCTGCGAGCTAGTGAGGGCAGGAATAGGAGGATAGAGCAGATGAATGCATGGCTGAGGAGCTGGTGTATGGGAGAAGGATTCACATTTTTGGATCATTGGAATCTCTATTGGGGTAGAAGTGACCTGTACAAGAAGGACGGATTGCACCTAAATTGGAAGGGGACTAATATACTGGCAGGGAAATTTGCTCGAGCTGCTCTGGAGGTTTAAACTAGTAAGGTGGCAGGGTGGATCCCAGGGAGGTAGTGAGGAAAGAAGTCAATCTGAGACTGGTACAGTTGAGAACAGAAATGAGTCAAACAGTCAGGGCAGGCAGGGACAAGGTAGAACTAATAAATTAAACTGCATTTATTTCAATGCAAGGGGCCTAACAGGGAAGACCGATGAACTCCGGGCATTGTTAGGAACATGGGACTGGGCTATCATAGCAATTACAGAAACATGGCTCAGGGATGGGCAGGACTGGCAGCTTCCAGGATACAAATGCTACAGGAAGGATAGAAAGGGAGGCAAGAGAGGAGGGGAAGTGGTATTTATGATAAGGGAAAGCATTACAGCTGTGCTGAGAGAGGATATTCCCGGAAATATATCCAGGGAAGTTATTTGGGGGGAACTGAGAAATAAGAAAGGGATGATCACCTTATTGGGATTGTATTATAGACCCCCTAATAGTCAGAGGGAAATTGAGAAACAAACTTGTAAGGCGATCTCAGCTATCTGTCAGAATAATAGGGTGGTTATGGTAGGGGATTTTAACTTTCCAAACATCGACTGGGACTGCCATAGTGTTAAGGGTTTAGATGGAGAGGAATTTATTAAGTGTGTACAAGACAATTTTCTGATTCAGTACCTACTAGAGAAGGTGCAAAACGTGACCTACTCTTGGAAAATAAGGCAGGGAAGGTGACTGAGGTGTCATTGGGGGAGCACTTTGGGGCCAGTGACCATAATTCTATTAGATTTAACATAGTGATGGAAAAGGATAGACCAGATCTAAAAATTGAAGTTCTAAATTGGAGAAAAGCCAATTTTGACGGTATTAGGCAAGAACTTTCGAAAGCTGATTGGGGGCAGGTGTTCACAGGTAAAGGGAAGGCTGGAAAATGGGAAGCCTTCAGAAGTGAGATAATGAGAATCCAGAGAAAGTATATTCCTGTTAAGGTGAAAGGAAAGGCTGGTGGTATAGGGAATGCTGGATAGATCGAGTGAATCCTTAGAGTATAAAGGCAGTAGGAGTTTACTTAAGAGGGCAAAAAGGGACATGAAATAGCTTTGGTAAACAGAATTAAGGAGAATCCAAAGTGTTTTTACAAATACATTTAAGGACAAAAGGGTAACTAGTGAGAGAATAAGGCCCCTCAAAGATCAGCAAGGTGGCCTTTGTTGGACCTGCAGAAAATGGGGGAGATACTAAATGATTTTGCATCAGTATTTACTGTGGAAAAGGATATGGAAGATATAGACTGTAGGGATATAGATGGTGACACCTTTCAAAATGTCCATATTACAGAGGAGGAAGTGCTGGATGTCTTGAAACGCATAAAGGTGGATAGATCCCCAGGTGTACCCTAGAACTCTGTGGGAAGCTAGCGATGTGATTGCTGGGCTTCTTGCTGAGATATTTGTATCATCGATAGTCACAGGTGAGGTGCCGGAAGACTGGAGGTTGGCTAACATGGTGCCACTGTTTAAGAAGGGTGGTAAGGACAAGCCAGGGAATTATAGACCAATGAACCTGACCTCGGTGGTGGGCAAGTTATTGGAGGGAATCCTGAGGGACAGGATGTACATGTATTTGGAAAGGCATGGACTGATTTGTCAACATGGCATTGTGCGTGGGAAGTCATGTCTCACAAACTTGATTGAGTTTTTTGAAGAAGTAACAAAGAGGGTTGATGAAGACAGAGTGGTAGGTGTGATCCATATGGACTTCAATAAGGCGTTCGACAAGGGTCCACATGGGAGACTGATTAGCAAGGTTAGATCTCATAGAATACAGAGAGAACTAGCCATTTGGATACAGAACTGGCTCAAAGGTAGAAGACGGAGGGTGGTGTTGGAGGGTTGTTTTTCAGACTGGAGGCCTGTGACCAGTGGAGTGCCACAAGGATCGGTGCTGGGCCCTCTACTTTTTGTCATTTACATAAATGATTTAGATGCGAGCATAAGAGGTACAGTTAGTAAGTTTGCAGATGACACCAAAATTGGAAGTGTAGTGGACAGCGAAGAGGGTTACCTCAGATTACAACAGGATCTTGACCAGATGGGCCAATGGCTGAGAAGTGACAGATGGAATTTAATTCAGATAAATGCGAGTTGCTGCATTTTGGGAAAGCAAATCTTAGCAGGACTTGTACACTTAATGGTCAGGTCCTCTGGAGTGTTGCTGAACAAAGAGACCTTGGAGTGCAGGTTCATAGCTCCTTGAAAGTGAAGTCGCAGGTAGATAGGATAGTGAAGATGATGTTTGGTATGCTTTCTTTTATTGGTCAGAGTATTGAGTACGGGAGGTGGGAAGTCATATTGCGGCTGTACAGGAGATTGGTTAGGCCACTGTTGGAATATTGCATGCAGTTCTGGTCTCCTTCCTATCGGAAAGATGTTGTGAAACTTGAAAGGGTTCGGAAAAGATTTACAAGGATGTTGCCAGGGTTGGAGGATTTGAGCTATAGGCTGGGTCTGTTTTCCCTGGAGCTTTGGAGGGTGAGGGGTGACCCTATAGAGGTTTACAAAATTATGAGGGGCATGGATAGGGTAAGTAGGCAAAGTCTTTTCCCTGGGGTTGGGGATTTCAGAACTAGAGAGCATAGGTTTAGGTTGAGAGGGGAAAGATATATAAAAGACCCAAGGGGCAACCTTTTCACACAGAGGGTGGTATGTGTATGGAATGAGCTGCCAGAGGAAGTGATGGAGGCTGGTACAATTGCAACATTTAAAAGGAATTTGGATGGGTATATGAATAGGAAGGGTTTGGAGTGATCGGGGCTAGGAGCGAATTGGGACAAGATTAGTTGGGATACTGGTCAGCATGAACGGGTTGGACCGAAGGGTCTGTTTTCATGCTGTACATCTCTGTGACTATTTAAAGGAGTTTTACAGTGTATATGCAGCTCAGAACAGACCACAGGCTCAACAGGTTCATGCCAGTATTGATACTGCATGAATCTCCTTCATACATCTTTTATCTAACCCGATTAGTATATCCCTCTATTCTTCCTCCCTCATGTATAACCACGTTAAGTGATGCTATACTCATTTCTTCATTCTAATCACTCTGAGTAAATAATGTACTCGTCAATTTCCCCTTTGGCCTCTAATTCCATTTTGTTCACAAGTGGATATACATTCTCTATGTCTACCCTATCAAATAATTCCATAATCCTTTAGCCCCAGTCAGATCAGATAAGATTAGCATTGCTACCTTACAGCGCCATGGACCATATCTGCATACCGATTCAATTCCACCTTTTGGCAAGAATGTGTGGAGCTTGCATATTCTTCCCATGTCTGTGTGGGTTTCTTTCAGGTGCTCTGGCTTTCTCCCACAATCCAATGATGTGCCGGTTAGGTGGATTGGCCATGCTGAATTGTTCCATGGCATGCAGGGATGTGCAGGCTAGGTGAATTAGCCATGCGAAATACAGGGTTACAGGGATAACGTAGGGGGATGGATCTGGGTGGGGTGCTCTTCAGAGGGTTGGTGTGGACTTGATGGATTGAATGGCCTGCTTCCACACTGTAGGGATTTTAAAAAAGATCACCCATCATTTTTGGAGATTCCGAAATTTTCTATTTGAGGTGGAAAATTGAAAATGTAACTCCACTTTTGTGAGCGTACCAATTGTTGGTAAAATATTATTGGCACCTATTAAGGATAAAGTGAGAAGTGAGCACTTAGACTCAACATGAATTTGTAAAGGATGACTTGTGTCTTATAAACTTTATTCAGGTTTTAGAGTAAGTTGAATATAGTAGATCCTATTGGGTGTTTTTTGTTTAATTAATTCACAGGATGAGGGTGTTGTTGCTGGCTAAACCAGAATTTATTGCCCATCCTTCATTACCCAGAGGGCAGTTAAGAGTCAACCACATTTTCCAGCAATTGACAATGGATTCACAGTTATCATTGGATTCTGAATTCCAGATTTTTATTGAATTCAAATTCTACCATCTGCTGTCATGGGATTCAAAGACAGCTCTCCAGATCATTACATGGGTCTCTGGATTAATAGTTTAGTGATGATATCACTAGGCCTCAAGTGTAGTTTGTGAGCTTGCAGAATGTGTTTAATAAGATCCAACATAAGAGACTTTCAATTAAAACTAATTTTGTGGAAGTGAAGACAAATTATTGATGTTGTTAGGAAATTGGTGAAACGTTACAAGACAGAGTAGGGATAAAGGGTTTATATTTGAATTGGGAGGAAGCAATTAGTGGTGTCCTACAGATTCTAAATTGGGGGCTCTATAACCTCGCACAATAGAGTGCTATAAATTCAGGTTTATGGTGAACGAAGATATATGTTATGGAAACAAAAGTATAACATTACAAAAAGATGTTTTATAGATGAAATGAGTGTGACAAATTGTGGCAAATGGATTTTAATACTATGAAGAATGAAGTCACACATTTTAGACCAAGAAAAGAGTAAAATTGAATCATTTCAAATGGTGAGAAATTAGCAACACCTGTGAATTGAATACACTTAAGAGTCTGCGAACATTGATCACCAATATGAAGAAATCTCCATGGATTAGTTGGAGTGACTGGTCTGTTTCCGTGATGTATGGCTCAATGACTCTATGATTGAGCGAAATCTAGGTCAGTGGAATATAATATCAGAATCAACACATTCAGGTTGCTTCGCAGTGGCCTCAATTTGCACACTGAACAGTCTAACTGCCATATATATGGGATAAGACATCAAATCTGGTTTATAGCATGTTTGGGGTCCACAAGATGGACAGAAGTTAAGGACTGTAGACATTGTCCTAGAAGCTGCTTGATTTCCTTTTCCTGTACTCAGAGCAGCATGGTGGCACAGTGGTTAGCACTTCTGCCTAACAGTGCCAGGCACCCAGGATCAATTCCAACCTTGGTGATTATGTGGAGTTTGCATAAGTTTCTGCCAGGTGCTCCAGTTTTCTCCCACAGTCCAAAGATGTGCTAGTTAGGTGAATTAGCCATGTTATCGTGTGCAGGCTAGGTGGATTAGCAAATGTAAATGCAGTTACAGGGTTTGGGTGGGATGCTGCTCAGAAGGTCAGTGCAGAACCGATGGGCCAAGTGGCCTCTATCTGCACTGTAAGGATTCTGAGTAATGCGTGTTTCCAGTAAATTATACTTAATTTGCACCTTTTTAACCGAGAACAACATCACAAGAAACCTCATAAAGGCATAGTCAGACCAAACTTTGAGATTTGAAGCAGACATGACTGAAATCTAGGTCATAGTGGATTTTAAGGAGTTGTGAAATATATCTTTGCATAAATATGCATACTTGGCTTGCAATATTAAAATCTACTAATCAGCTACTATATACCTAAGCAGACAAAATTGTAAGAAGAAATGGAGATGCAGAATTATAAATAATTTTAATAACTGAAATTGCATTCTTCAGATCCATTTATTTTAAGTCAAATAAGTTCACTGTAAATAAAAAGTTTCATTTTTAAAACTAGTTTTTGAGATTTGCTGAGTAAAATATTATGACATTAGTTGATATGAAATAGATATTACAATAAGTATAATTATTCACCTAATCTTTCTGGATGTATTTGATCTCCAAAGGATGGATTGATTGTGGAAAATATGCACGATATTCCTTACAGCATGACTGTTGGTCCAGAAGTAACCGCCATCATGGCAACTATCTGTGCTACTGTGAGAAATTCGTATCCCAATATTCCTCTGGGTATTCAGATTCTTTCTGCAGCCAATCAGCAAGCACTGGCTGTTGCACTTGCTGCAGGTGTGTATAGCAGAGCAAAAAATTGCATTGTAACCATAAGGAGAGTACTGAAACAGAATACTAGAATTTACAAGTTGATGCATAAGATACAACAATGATAATCTTCAGTTTTACTTATTTTATCTTTCAAGGAGTAACCAAGGTACTTTGGTAAATACTTGTGAATCTTGAAATTCTGATATAGTAGTCTTCATTTCAAAAGATTAATGGTCAATTTCTTTGGCTGTTGTATCTGAGTGGTCAAGATCAAATATAATCTTCAAATTAGAGATTGAGGACAGTTGTAGAGATGAATCCAAATAGTTACTGATGTCTTAAATATCCAAGAAACCAATCTAGATTGGAATTATTTCTATGATGTAAATGTCATGAATTCCTCCACTTGCTGAGATCACAGTCAAGCCTTCAGAAAGACCTCATGAGAAACAGTTTCAAAATGCCATGAGCAAAATGTTTTGATAATTGGGAAAATTTGCAGACAGTCTAAAACCATGAAATGGACCTTCTTTAGGAGTAAAAAGAACATTTTTTCCGACATGCTTGCATATCTTTTTATTAGAAAAATAGCAGTAAAGCAGCACCAGCACAACCTGTATAAGCAAAGTCAAACCTTAACATGTCAGATACAACTGCTTTCTGTGTTTTAGGTAATATTGTTCCACACGTTGAGATTTGTATGCTGAAGTTATAGCTCATGTAAAATATGTCAATATCTTGGAAACCCATGTGCAATCTATTCCAGCCATAAATCATCATCTTTGTTCTAGAATCAGACATAACTTTCTCTGACAATCAGGTATTAAAGAACATAGAATCGAAAAGAAAATGAGACCATGAGACGTAGGAGCAGAGGTTAGGCCATTCAACCCATTGAGTCT
Source organism: Chiloscyllium plagiosum (assembly GCF_037043375.1). Taxonomy (NCBI): domain Eukaryota; kingdom Metazoa; phylum Chordata; class Chondrichthyes; order Orectolobiformes; family Hemiscylliidae; genus Chiloscyllium; species Chiloscyllium plagiosum. The sequence continues at coordinate 40,408,301 of NW_028270155.1, forward strand.
GCTCCACCATTCAATCATGGCTGAGAGGTTTCTCAACCCATTCTCCTGCTTTCTGCCCGTAACCCTTGATCTGCTTGACAATCAAGAATCTATCTCAGTCTTAAATACACTGGATGACCTTGCCTCCACAGCCTTCTGTGGCAATGAATTCCATTGGTTCTGGCTGACGAGGTTTCTCCTTATCTCATTCTAAAAGGTCTTCCCTTTACTCTAAAATGCCATTTATTTGGTAGAAGTTTGAAACCAACAGGAAGTAAAACAATGTGGATGAATATAATTGCTGTACTCAGCTATTCTGTAATATTTTTGTTTTAGAATATGTCTCTCCTCAGAACAAACTTAATGACTGTAAATACATATTATCTTTTCTAGATGCTGATTTTATTCGAGCTGAAGGTTTTGTGTTCTCGCAAATTTCAGATGAAGGTTTTTTAAATGCATGCGCTGGTGACCTTTTGAGATATCGCAAACAAATAGGAGCTGAACACATTCAAATTTTTACTGATGTTAAAAAAAAACACAGGTATTGCTAAAAGTGCTAATTATTAAAGTTTATTTAATTTATTGGTTAATATCAGACATACAGAGGTGTGTGAGATAGTTTCCTCTTTGTAACAAGACATGGACTATAACAGCAAGGAGGCAATGCTTAAGTTTCTAAAAGTTAGTTAGGCTACAGTTGGAGTAGCCTTTTATAGTTCTGATCATCATATTAGAGGAAAGATGTGGTCAAATGAGAGAGAGTGCTGAAAAGATTTCCAAGTGTGTTGATAAGAATGGAAAATTTTAGCAAGTAGGAAAAATTGGATAGACCAGGGCTGTTTTCTTTAGAACAGACGAGAATGTGTGGCATTTAATGAAGCTGTACAAAATTGTGAGAAATTTAAACAGAGGCAATATCCAGGGCTTTTAGATTTAAAATAATTGTTGAGGAGCTATCTTTTCACCCAAAAGGTGGTGCAGATCTGGAACTCCGTGTTCTAAAGGGTAGATGAAGCAGGAAAAACACATCACATTTAAAAATAATGAAAATGTTTGAAGTGTGAAAATTAGAGCTGGAAATTGGATTAGCTTTTTTTTTGTCCACTATCAATATGCTAACCAAATGGCGATCTCCTGCTCTGTATATTTTCTGTTTTGAAGGTCTGTCTCATCTGATGTGAAATGGGTTAACCCTCCTGATATTTGTAATTTCTTTTTATCCCAGGTATTTTCAATTCTTTAAATTTAAATTATTTAAATTCAATTAAATTAGTTTTTTAAAATGTAAGTTACTAATAGCTAGAAAAGAGGAATTAGAATGGCTATTCAAGTTAAGTTGCCAGATCAGATGGGATGCTCAGGGAAGTAAGAGATCCTGATCACAATCTTCCAGTCCTCCTTAGATATAGAGTTGATGCAATGGAACTGGAAAATAGAAACTGTTGCACCCTTGTTCAAAAAAATGGCAAGAAGAAACCAAAAATTACAAGGCAGTCAGTCTAGCCTTTGTGATGAGAAAGCTTTCAGACATAATCATGATGTAATTAATGAGTCTCTCAGAATAGGTATTGTAATAAATATTGTAAAGCTGTATCATTTCTTAAAGGCAAATCATATTTGATTAATTTCAAAGCATTATTTGATTAAGCTAATGCTATTACAAAGTTTATGATAGAATTTTATATAACAGTGTTGTCAGCAAAGTTGAAGCTTATGGAACAAAAGGGGCAACGATAGTATGGATACAAAACTAGCTGAGTGTTTCAAAACAGAAACTAATGATAAACAGTTTGTTTTTGGCCTGGAAACATACATACATTAGAGTTCTGCAAGGATTGGTACCAAGACCATTTTTGTGGGTACTGTGTATGTGAATGACTCAGACATGGGTGTGCAGAGCAAAATTTCAAAATAAGCAGATGATACAAAATTTTAAAACATTGTGAAACTATTTATCATAAACCCAAAGTAGACCTAACAAAGTTGGTGGAATGGGTGAATAACTAGCAGATGAAATTTAATGCAGATGTGAAATGGTACATCTTGGTAAGAGCCAAGAGAAACACTTGTGATTAAAGGGAAGTGATTAGGATTTACAGGAGAAAAATACATTGAGGCAATTCATTTTTTTTAGGTTGAAAGGCTATTATGTGCAGATAGCTCAGCCAAAATAGTACATAGAAGAGAACAGCACAGTACAGGGCCTTTGGCCCTTGATTTTGTGCCAACCTTTTATCCCACTCTAAGATCAAACTAACCTACATACCCTTCATTTTACTATCATCCAGGTGCCTAAATGTATCTGACTCTACTACCACCGCTGGTAGTGCCTTCCACGCACCCACCACTCTCTGTGTAAAGAACCAACCTCTTACATCTCCCCTAAACCTTCCTCCAATCACCTTAAAATTATACTCGGTTATAGTCCAACAGGTTTATTTGGAAGCACTAGCTTTCTGACTGCTGCTCCTTCATCAGGTGGTTGTGGAGTATAAGATCATAGGACACAGATTTTATAGCAAACATTTACAGTGTGATGTAACTGAAATTATATATTGAAAAAGCCTGGATTGTTTGTTAAGTATCTTGTCTTTTAGAATGGGCTTGTTGGTTTCTGGGATTAGATATGAAAGAACTGAAATTCCTTAAAGTTACATTTTCAAGTGAACTTTAACAATAGGTGCCATGTTGGCCCAGATAATGCATTGAAGATGTGAAGTGCCCTGTCTGGGGCTGTCTATGCCCCAGTGTTCAGACTGATTGTAATCTAAAAAAGGGAGTTACAGAATCTTGCTTGGATTCATGCAGTTTTTGAGCAAAATCAAATATAAATCTGAAAATACAAATTCACCACACAAACTTGTATGTGTTGTGTGTGCACACACGGAGCGGGGTGGTGTATGAGTGTCTGTGAGAGAGTTATGTGTGTGAGTGTAATGGGATATAAGTCTGTGAGCTGGCACATGTGTGAATGTGGGAAAGTATGTGAGAGCGTATGAGAGAGGGTCTATAGGAGTATGTGTCTGTGCGTGTGTGTGGTATGCAGTGGGGTCACCTGTAGTGTGACATGAACCCAAGGTCCCAGTTGAGATCATCCTCATGGGTACCAAACTCGGCTATTAGCCTCTGATCGGCTGTAGAGTGAGAGAGCGTCTGCGTGAGTGTATGGGTCTGTAGGAGTGTCTTTGTGTGGTGTGTACTGTACAGCACTCTCACTCTACTGAAAAGTTAAAAATCACACAACACCAGGTTATAGTCCAACAGGTTTAATTGGAAGCACACTCGCTTTTGGAGCGACGCTCCTTCATCAAGTGACTACCTGTGTTGTGAGATTTTTAACTTTGTACACCCCAGTCCAACACTGGTATCTCCAAATCATGTCTACTGAAAACCCATGGATAACCTCACTGTGCTACACTTCTCCAGCTTCCAGCTGAAACATTAAAACAGCCACCCCTATGGACAAGCCCAATGCACACACAGGATCTGTTCAGATGAGGAATGGAACGTCTCAGGCACTTGGAAGTACTCAAGATGCCCTCACAAGAACGGGGTACAATGTTCAATTCATCGACTGCCAGTTCCGACATGCCACAGCGAGAAACCGAAATGACCTCCTCAGGAGACAGACACAAGCTGCAACCAGCAGGGTACCCTTCATTGTCCAGTACTTCCCAGGAGCTGAAAAACCACGCCATGTTCTTCACCGCCTGCAACATATTATCAATGAGGATGAGCACCTCACCAAGACCTTCCCCACGCCTTCACTTCTTGCCTTTAAACAACCACAAACCTCAAACAGATCAATGTTAACAGCAAACTGCCCGGCTTTCAGGACAACACCATACAACCTTGTCACGGTAAACGCTGAAAGACGTGTCAGAGTGTTGACACAGATACAACCATTAGACCATTACATGTGGGGACACCTCCCACCATGTATGTGGCAGGTACTCATGTGACTCAGCCAACATTGTCCATCTCATATGCTGCAGGCATGGATGCCCTGAGGCATGGTACATTGGCGAGATCAAGCAGAAACTACGACAACAGATGAATGGACACCGCATAACAATCAACAGACAAGTGTTCCCTCCCAGTCGGAGAACATTTTAGCAATGTGGGACATTTGACCTCGGACCTTCGGATGACCATCCTCCAAGGCGGACTTTGGGACAGGCAACAATGCAAAATGGCATGAGCTGAGCTGATAGCCAAGTTCGGTACCCATAGGGATAGCCTCAATCAGGATCATAGGTTCATGTCACAGTCCAGGTGTCCCCACTGCACTACACAGACACTCTGACAGACACTGCTACAGACACACACGACTTCAAACCCATACATTCTTCCAGATCTTCTCTCATACGCTCACACATACACTCCCACACCCTTACAGACATATACTCCTTTCCATTCACACTCTCACACATACACACACTCAATACCCCAACCCCCACGCACGCGCGCCCACAAGTTTGTGGGGTGAATTTGTACTTGCAGAATTACATTTTATTTTGCTCAAAAACTGCATGAATCAATGTAAGATTCTGTAAATCTCTTTCTTAGATTAGAATCAGTCTGAACATTGGGGCACAGACAACCTCACACAGGGTACCTCACACCTTCAATGCATTATCTGGACCAACATGGCACCAATTGTTAAAGTTCACTTGAAAATGTAACTTGAAGAAAGTTCTGGGATTTACATGTGGAAGAACAGAAACCAACATGCTCATTCTAAAAGATGAGAGACTTGACAAACAATCCAGATCTTTTTCAACGTATAATTTCAGTTACATCACACTATAACTTTTGCTATAAATTCTGTGTCCTACAATTTTATACTCCTCAACCATCTGATGGTGGAGCAGCACTCTGAAAGCTAGTGCTTCTAAATAAACCTGTTGGACTATAACTTGATGTGTAATGTTTAACTTTATACACTCTATCTATGCCTGTCATTATCTTGCACACCTCTGTCAAGTCGCCTCTCACCCTTCTTCGCTCCAGTGAGATAAGCATTGGTTCCCTCAACCTTTCTTCATAAGACATCCCTCCAGTCCAGGCAGCATCCTGGTAAATCTCCTCTGCAACCTGTCTAAAGCTTCCACATCCTTCCTATAATGAGGGGTGACCAGAACTGAACACAATATTCCAAGTGTGGTCTAACCACTCGATAGAGCTGCAGCATAACCTCGCGGCTCTTAAACTCACTGATGCTAATGAAAGCCAACCTGCCATACACCTTCTTAACAGCCTTATCAACTTGGGTGGCAACTTCAAGGGACCTTTGTTCCTCCACACTGCCAGAATCCTGCCTTTAACCCTGTATTCTATATTCAAACCCGACCTTCCAAAATGAATCACCACACTTTTTCAGGTTGAGCTCCATCTGCCACTTATCAACCCAGTTCTGCTTCCTGTCAATGTCCCATTGCAACCTACAACAGCCCTCCACACTATCCACCATTCTACCAACCTTCATGTCATCGGCAAACTTACTAACCCACCCTTCCACTTCCTTATCCAAGTCATTTATAAAAATCACAAAGAGCAGAGGTCCCAGAATAGATCCCTGCAGAATACCACTGGTCACCGAGCTACAGGCTGAATACTCTCCATCTACTACCACTCTCTCTTCTATGGGTCAGCCAGTTCTGTATCCAGACAACCAAATTTCCCTGTATCTCATGCCTCCTTACTTTCTGAATGAGCCTACCTTGGGGAACCTTATCAAATGCCTTGCTAAAATCCATGTACTTCACATCCACTGCTCTATCTTCGTCAATATGTTTTGTCAAATCCCCAAAAAATTCAGTAAGGCTTGTGAGGCATGACCTGTCCTTCACAAAGCCATGCTGACCATCTCTAATCAAACTATGCTTTTCCAAGTTTTTCCAAGTAATCATAAATCCTGTCTCTCAGAATCCTCTCCAGTAATGTTCCCACCACAGATGTAAGACTGACTGATCTATAATGCCCAGAATTATCCCTATTCCCTTTCTTGAACAAGGGAATAACATTTGCCACCCTGCAATCATCTGGCACTACTCCAGTGGACACTGAGAACACAAAGATCATCGCCAAAGGCACAGCAATCTCTTCCCTCACCTCCTGTAGTAACCTTGTGTATGTCTTGTCTGGCCTAGGAGACTATCCTTATGTTTTTGAAAACTTTCAGCGTATCTTCCTTCTTAGCATCAATCTGTTCGAGCATATCAGCATTTTTCATGCTGTCCTCACAAATGGCTAGGTCCCTTTCAGTAGTGAATACTGAAGCAAAGTATTCATTAAGGACTTCCCCTACACCATCTGACTCCAGGCACAAGTTCCCTCTGTAATCCTTGATCAGCGCTCCCCTCACTCAGACCATCCTCTTGTTTGTCACATAAGAGTAGAAATCCTTAGGGTTTTTCTTAATCCTACCCACTAAAGCTTTTTCATGTCCTTTTTTTAGCTCCCCTAAACTTCATCTTTAGTACCTTCCTGGCTACCTTGAAACTGTCTGGAATCCTGTCTGATCTTTGCCTCCTCAACTAAGCTTCCTTCTTCCTCTTGACTAGATGTTCCAGATCTCCTGTAACCCAAGTTACTTCACCCTGCAAACCCTTCCTTGACTCAGTGCTTGATAGGTTTGCCCCACTATCAGCAAGTGCTGATAATCCCAGAACAGGTGAGGGACTTTACTTGACTTGAATAAACATATTTTTTTAGCATCATCTTGCAAGGTGAACTGATATTCAATCTTTAATTGCCTAATCCCAAGGCTGCAAATAAGAGAAAGTGTGCCAACTGCCACTTGGAAATATCTCTGCTGTGTTGGAAACAAGCCAGCAAAGTGCCAGAACTGTTGGAAAATAGGTCATTGAACAACAGCCTGTTGTTTTAAAATGTGGACAAATTGCACACAGAATGATAAATCCTTAAAGCAACATCACATTCAAGCAGTTGCAAAACCACAAGGTCAAATCAAATCCTTGTTGGGAGAAATAACTGATACTGGATATAGATATTGTAGTATTACACTAAAATGGATGGACACCCTTTAGAGGTTAATTTACATATAGATGCTGGAGTATTTAGTATTATTTGATCAGCTAAAGTAGCTTAAACAATTTAAATTATAACCATCATCTATCAAATTACAAGGCACTGGAGGAATTCTTAGTGACAAAGCTAAAATATGAATACTGAGAAATATCTGAATCTCTCTATGTAATTAAAAATCAAGAATGTTCTACCTGAAATACAAGGCAATGCTAAAAGCTGAAATTGATCCATAAAGTTGATAAGATGTTAATGCTGGTCTCACAAACAAGTTTCAAAGTGAGTTTCCAACATTGTTTTCGGGATTGAGGTAATTAAATATTGAATATCAGTTCATCTTGCGAGATGATGCAAAACCAATGTGTTTATTCAAGTCAAGAAAAGTCTTTCACCTATTCTTGGACAAAATTAAAGAAGAACCGGCAAAGAGTCATCTTGCATGACAAAGCATATCATTATTTCGAAAATCAAAAGGAGTGACAAAAATAACTTTCCATTTTGCTGTCTGGATTTCTGATCTTCAGAATTTTATTTGGTGAGATTCATTTAAAAAGTCTTGGTTTCTTTTCAGCTCACATGCTGTGACATCAGATGTCAGCATATCAGAGACAGCCAGGGCTGCTGAATTCTTCCTGTCTGATGGAGTCATACTGACTGGAATTGCAACTGGAAAGCAGGCAAATCCTGAGGAGCTGAAGGGTATGGAATTACCTGTAAATTTCTGTTGGCATTTGATTTTGATAGTTTCTTGTCTAAATAAACAATATTCAGCTACCTTTCTCCTCCACCTTCAAAACATTCTCAGACATACACACAATAATGGACAGGAAAAATACGCTCCAGCCCATCCACCCTCTTCAACACAATTGTAATACCTTCATATTAGGTACATTCCCCCACCAAAAACCATATGATTTCTTGAAAGGTAAAAACCCAGAACAAAAAAAAAGGACAATTTATGGTACAAATTTAAGTATCACCTACAAACATAGCCCTAACACCTTCATCATCAATAAATAGACGAAGGGCTCAAATCTTATGAGGTACCACTGGTGGCCAGTCTGCAAACAGCTACAAATCCATCCAAAACTCGTTTCTGCCCACAGTCTTCTACTCAATTTGTAATCCATCGTGATACATTAATGACTGAAGTACCTGATATTAGTGGTAAAGAAATCTCTTGTATAACACCATGTCAAAAATATTTTGGAAGTCTTTGAGTGGAAAGTACCTACTTTATTGATACATGGGATTTGAATGTTGCTTTTGGCAGTTATTGTCCATCACCAATTGTACTTAAGATGCTAGATGATGAGCCCTGTTTTTGAGTCATTGCAGTCTGTGTATTGAAGGTAATCTCTGCTGTTTGTTAGGGAGTTCTAGATATTGACCCACTAATGATATACATTTGAAATATATTTTCCTAAATCTTAATGCTGTGTAATTATCAGGGAACTTGAAGTAATGGTTCCCATGTGCCTGCTGTCTTTGGTCGAGGTGTTAGATGGCATAGGTTTGGGAGGTGATGTTCAAGAAGTGTTAGAAAATTTCTGCAGTGCATCTTGTGGATGACATCTTGTGACTGCAGTGATAGTGTGCTGATGGTGAAAAGAGTGAATGTTTAAGGTTGTGCTCGGGGTTGTAGTCTAGTGGGCTGCTTTTTCCTGGATGGCCGCGAACCCCTTAAGCATTTTTGTGGATACATTCATGCCAAAAAAAAGTATGTTATCTAATTTGTGCCTTACAGAGAGCAAAAACCTTAATATTGTCAGGAGATGAGTTATTTGCTGAAGAATATTCAGTACTTGACCTGCACTTGTAGTAAAAGTATTTATGCTGTTGGTGCAGTTAAGTTTTGGCCAGTGCTACCACTTTCCGAAGTTCAGAGCCGCTGACCCCAAATTCAGAGCTTGTGCCAACTGATAACCCTCACTCTCAATGCTGTTTCTGCTGCTTGGCATCCTTTATTGTATCACCAAGTTGACATCTCATTTTTAGGTACACCTGGTGCTGCTTCTGACCTGCTCTTCTACTGTTCTTATTAAACTCAGACACTTCTCTGGCACAATAATAATGGCAGGGTGAGGGGATATACTGTGCAATGAAGTTATAGGTTGTGGCGGAATACGATTCTGATTTTGCTTATGGTCCACAGTGTCTTTTGAATGTGTAGTTTTCAGGTGCTTGATCCATTTAACGGCGTGGTGGTGCTAGACACTAAGATGGAGGATGTTCTCAATATGAAGTCCTGCTGCGTTTCTGATTTTGTTTCAGGTCTCTAACATCTGCAGTCCTTTGTTTTATTTTAACCAACTCCACATCCAGTTGCTCTGTGGTTTCTGTGGCACTGAGTCATGAATGGTTGCAAGTGATTAAGCAAGTATCATCACAAAAGAGGGGGATGATGCATATGTTGTAGTTAAGGAGAGAGTGAAATATTGGATGAGATATTCAAACAAAAAGGTCATGTGAATGAGTTTACATCTTTTGAAGATCAAATGTCAGGCCTGGAAGAAATGTATCTTAAAAAAGAAGCAAAGGAGAAATAGCAGAGGCTCTAACTATCATCTTGTAATCCTTTCTGGCTTTGGATACAGTGCCATAATAGAAAACAGTAAATATTGTGGAGTTGTTTAAAATAAAGAAAGGGATATGAATCTTGTAGCACCCTACCCTCATGTTCTCTCTTCACATACTGCGAGTAGAGGAGCTGCATTTGTAGCAGGAGTCTTTTGGCAAAATTTCAGAGCCTTTAAAAAATGCCTCCATAATTACCTAAACTGTTTTTTTTCTCCTGTAGCATGTGGCTTCCATTGCTGTACTGAAGGCACCTCCTATAAAATTGGGAGGAGTAGGGAGCACACAAGGGAGTTAGCCAAACACTCTTTCTTTGCCATTTTCAGAATGAGAAAGTATTCATTTAATATTTTCATTATGGTCTTTGTCCTTTGCACCCTATCCTTGATAACTTGACCTGACTGTTAGAATCCTTGATTCTTCACATGGCTGATATAGCTTTTCCTAGTAATTTTAAAATTATCTACAGTCAAGTTTTCCAATATTCTTTTAGGTGGTTTTGTAGCTGTCTTTGATAGCTTTAGCTGTTCTTTACTCTTTGCTGAGCTTTTGATTTTTCTTCTTCTTTCCCTTCTTCCTGCTCAGTGTTCCTATTCCTTCAGTAAATTATTTTGGAACATTCTGTTTTAGTAAATTAAGGTCTGGAATGATGTAAATTGTTTTGAATTCTTATGTAAAGTATTTTTTAAGAGCTACTGAATCTATTGTATTTTGCAAGATATATTGACTGAGAATTTCAATGTACACATTAAAATGAATAGATTGTACATACCAAGGAATGGGAGACTTTAATTGATTCCCTGGTCTTCATTGCAGAAGTTAAACAGGCTGTAAGAATTCCTGTCCTAATTGGTTCTGGTGTGACAGTTGAAAACATGGAGGAGTACATGGATGCAGATGCCATGATTATTGGCTCACATTTCAAGAAATCAGGATACTGGGCGAACGAAGTTGATTTTGAACGGATTAAGAAATTTATGACCAAGATGAAGAAACTCAGAAAATAAAAATTGAGCAAGATACTTTGAAAGCAAGCTAGCAATGAAACAAGTCTGATTTTACTGGTACCTCTTAACTATTTTAAATATAATAAATTAGAAATATTTAATAAATGCAGTTTATTCATGTTCTGAATTCTAAAGTTCTATTTTTAAAACAGATTTATCTCTAGATTATTGATAGTGACATGGTGCAATTTGAATCAGCAATATAATTGTGAAGTACACAAACAATATGAGTAGCTGAAGTTAAACCAGAATGTGTTGGATTACACCATTTCATTCAGAATCTGCAAAAAATGCAGTTACATTGTTTTAGGTGAGTACTGACTATTGTGCTTTAGGTGCATTCCAGTTAACAACTGATGTCTGAAGGGCTGTTGCTTTGGTTTCAAGACTATAAATAATTGGCTTTATATCTGCAGATTGTTTTTATTCACCCGTAGGACGTGGAAATTGCTGGCTGGCCAGTATTTGTGTTAGCATGTTTTGAGAAGATTTTGTAGCTCAGCTTGAGGTTCTGGATGTAGGTTTGCTCGCTGAGCTGAAAGGTTAATTTTCAGACGTTTCATCACCATACTAGGTAACATCGTCAGTGAGCCTCTGGATGAAGCACTGGTGGCATGGCCTGCTTTCTATTTATGTGTTTAGGTTTCCTTGGGTTAGTGATCTCATTTCATGTGGTGATGTCACTTCCTGTTCTTTTTGTCAGGGGGTGGTAAATGGGATCCAAGTCAATGTGTTTGTTGATAGAGTTCCGGTTGGCATGCCACGTTTCTAGGAATTCTCGTGCATGTCTCTATTTGGCTTGTCCTAGGATGGATGTGTTGTCCCAGTCGATGTGGTGCCCTTCCTCATCTGTCAGGTGATGGTGTTCCCATGCAAATATCTGAGTATCACATAAAACAAGATTGGCTTATGAAACTTTTAGTCTTCGAATTCATGACAGAATTGTAAAAATACCAAGACACAAAAGAAACAAGAAAGAGGGTTCTGATTGAACTCTATTAGAGGCTGTGAATAGTTAACTTCTGCACCTCTGCTTAAATTCAAATAAACAAGTAGACTCTGGTCAAAGCATTTAATGGGGAATGTACCAGTGAATGGCTGGTCCCAAAGCTTTTGTTTGGCTGAAACAAGTACAGTGTGTGAACATGTTTGGTTTTCTTCCGAGAGCCCTGAGTGTGAATAAACATAGCTTCTCACAGTCTACTAAAGATACACTGAGAGTCTGATCATCTTAAATTGGTTATAAGTGTAATTCTTAGCACAAGCAAGATTGTTTAGCAAGTATTGTCCATTCACAGAATCACATCTAATGTTAGAAACTGTTCGTTCTGAGTTTTCTAAGTGATCTTGTTGATATGATCAGTAGTCTACCTGTTGCAAACAGCCAAAGGAATTTGCCTTTGAATTTAATCTGGCAGATACTGAGACTTCTGGCTTGGCATCACATCTACACTGAAGTTTACGTATAACATTATACATTTGTGCAGTAGACAGAATGCCTTTTTAATTTGATATTAGTAGTCTGTTGTTGGAGAATATTACTTACATTGCTACAGCACAGTGGTGGCATGAAAGAGTTAGCTCAATCTGCTGCTGAAATATTTGTGATACTTTATCCTTCCAGTGTAGTCTCAGGTAGATTGAGGACTTTACAGGACTGATAATGGGATCCTTCAGTCCATTGGTGAGTTTGCATAATACACAGCAAACAGTGATCTGATTGGTGTACCCATCGTCTCACAGGATTGATGTGCCCTATTTCCTTACCAAGCTTGCACAGTGAGCAAATGGCTTGGGCTGTATTAATGAGCTTTAATAAGATCAATTTTACAGTGCATGCAACTTTAGGAATTCCAACACGTATTGACCAGGGAAGATGAGCTTGTGATAGACTGTAGTACACAGCACTTTAGCCAGTTTCCGATCTAGCACATCAAGAAAGTGAGCTCAATGGACTGCTCCATTTCAAAGATTAATTGGATATGGTATGGAGTCGATTAAAGTGATGTAAGCATATTTGTGCATGTCACTACAGGTTCACAAATGGCAATTGTATCATCTGTATATTAGAAATATTGTAACATGTGCAACATTCATTAAAGATGCAACTCCTATTGAAACTAAATAAAGTTTTAGTGAGAACTAGGGCTAGAACCAATCCTAGTGCACCTAGCTCCCTGGATTTTTAGATGGCCAGATAATTGTTTCTGATGTAGATGAGTGTTGCATATCATTGAACCCATATCATTGCAGACTGCAAATTAATTGTTCAGAGAATTGTAGATGCTGCTGGATAATGCCTCTAGGATTGGAACCCTCCAAAGCTGTCCATTTAAATTAGAGAACTCTGGTTCTACTGAAGTTAATTAAATAGTTACTCAGGAAAAGTTAGACTATTAAGTACCTGTGAGTAACTATTAAACTAACCATTAACCTATCTCTTACATCCCCAACTATACCTCCCACAAAGCCTTTGCCCACCTGGGACCTGACATACTTCATGATAGGACTGGATAATCAGACAGGCCCTCCCAGCTCTTCTGCGAGAATTGCTGTCCTGTCCCTATCACCCCCAACATGCTGGACCCAGATCCACCTTGACCTACTCCAAATACTCAAATCACTTACCTTGCCACTTGCTATTTGGAGGACACTCAAATGAGTGTCTGGTCTGGGTTTTCTTGTCGCTCGTTGTCATATGAGAATCTTTAGTGGAAAACAATTATTATTACAGAAGACAGGAATATTGACAAAGCAGGGGCTAAGGGGCTTACCAACCGAGCGGTTAGGATATACCCACTAGTCAGAAATTGAGACTGTTTGTTTGCTTTTTTCGTTCATGTACTAACTGATTTGTATCCAAGAGCTGCAGATCATGTCATTCCTAAAACAACTGATTTCAATCTTTGACTTGATAATTTATGCATCTCCCAATCTCTCCATCTACCATGATCAACAGGTGAATCAGACTTTGTTGTAATCTGTTCCATGCCTGATTGTCCCTGGGGCTCGACACTTGCTGTTAGGGGATTGGCTTTCTGTTCAGGTGGAAAGCTCTCTACTACTTTTAATGATTCAGAGATGCCGGTGTTGGACTGGGGTGTACAAAGTTAAAAATCACACAACACCAGGTTATAGTCCAACAGGTTTAATTAGAAGCACACTCGCTTTCGGAGCGACGCTCCTTCATCAGGTGACAATCACCAGATGAAGGAGCGTCGCTCCGAAAGCGAGTGTGCTTCCAATTAAACCTGTTGGACTATAACCTGGTGTTGTGTGATTTTTAACTTTTCAGTAGAGTGAGAGTGCTGTACAGTACACACCACACAAAGACACTCCTACAGACCCATACACTCACGCAGACGCTCTCTCACTCTACAGCCGATCAGAGGCTAATAGCCAAGTTCGGTACCCATGAGGATGATCTCAACCGGGACCTTGGGTTCATGTCACACTACAGGTGACCCCACTGCACACCACACACACACACGCACAGACACACACTCCTTAAAATCTTAAGTTCTCTCAATTTCCTAGTGATCTCTAAGTTATTAATGTTTGAGACTTGAAAAGAGGTTCTAATTACCAGATCCTTGGAGGCTTGCAAAGATTCCCTCTTTCTTATGATACGATCCAGATTTTCACTTCCAGTTTCTGTAATGCAAGTTCTCCATTCCTGTTTCTGGCATACAAAATTCCATCTATTGTGTGCAGCGGGAGGTGGTGATATTGTTTGGTGGTTTCTGTTATGACTAAATTGAGATTACTGAAAGTGTTCTGGGAGGCTTCTGTAAAAATAAGATTATAATATAGTTTGAGGGCAAAATGTGACCTGAGAAGCTTGATCTTTTGATAGGGGTGGAGAACAGCTGATTTCACACTGACTAACTAGGTCTCTAATTTTCTAATGCACTCTGTATTGGCAGCCCCCCTGTCAATATGCACTCTCAGATATTTCTCCAGGCCTTGTGATGGATAAATTCTGATCCTTCCATCACCCAAAATCCAGCTGCCTTCAAAATTATACAAAATGGTCTTCCTTTTGTACACAAAGTGGAACCCTTTGGTTTTAGCAATGATGATGGCCAACCAGGTGCTCTCACAGAAAGACTGGATAATTTGAAGGTTCTTCCACATCCCAGCATAGGAGTCGCTCATCAGGGCTATGTCCATTTATAAAATTTTAAAGCAGAGCAATTAACTCTTCCCTCTTCTCAGAGTAGTGTCACTGCTGATCTAGTTTCCTCCAGAGTACGTATTAATGGAATCAAAACTATAGATGATAAAGAGACCCCTGATTAACTCCTCTATGAACTTTAAATACAAACCTAATAGTGGTCATAGGGAAGGTGTTAGGATCTAATAGAATATTAAAAGTTTAAAAAAAAATTATGATCAGGCAGAGCCAGCATGGCTTTATGAAAATGAAACTGTGTTTAACTATTCTGTTGAAAGGATTTGACCAAGTAATGTTCATTATAGATAGACAGGAGACCAGAATGTGGTAAGTTTGGATTTCCAAAAAAACATTTGATAACAGCAGCAACCTTTGACCTGGCATGTTATGAAGGTGTGGGTGTACTGTACCTTTGAGAGTTAAAAGCTAGCAGAACTACCTGACAGCACTAAATGTTCTGAATAAGACACAATATAACATATGGTCCAGATACTGGGGGAGCTGGTTGCCTGGAGACAAAAACAGATTTGAATTTGGCCAATCAGTTTAATTTATACCTGAAAAAATACCAAATTCCAGTCAAGTTTGAATTTAGTATATTGACAATTTTAAAAGCCAATGACACAATCTGATGCTTTGAGGTATAAGACCGAGGAAAATTGAACAGTTGGGATGAAAACTGTCACGCAACAGTTGGGAAGAGACTGCCCGAAAAATAGCTCGCTTAAAAGTACCTTTATCAATCCATGAACTGTGAAGCATAATCCCTGAGAAGAGAAGACACAGGAAGATCCAAATAGAAGAGTCGACAGCTGGTTGGTTTTGAAAACTTGAATTTTTGGTAAAAATCAGGGGGTTTAATAGGACTAGTATTGTAGAAGGGGAAGGTAAAAGATAGATAAGAGAAAGGAGTTGTAAATAATCGGTTAGTTAATTATTCTCTGTTATACTTTAAGAAGTGCAGTTGTTAATTTTTACTTGAAATAGTTCTTGGCCTCTCTAATGTTCACAGATTATTGCATAGGATAAATACTTTGTGTTTCTGGAATAAATTAAGCAGGTGGGTTTACCCTGTGTTGTAACACTGCCCAAGATAAGAACACATGTTGTGGAAGTAACATATCAGCTTGGTTAAAGGATTGGAAAGCTAACAGGAAGCAGAGAGTGAGTCTTTTTTGGGTTTTCAATGGAATGCTACAGAGAAAAGAGGTGGGTCCTCAACTATTTACAATCTGTCAATAATTTGGATGCAGGGACCAAACGGGAGTTAAACAATAACACCAACAGATACAAGAGTAAATTGTCAAGAAGAGCTGGACGGAATAAAAACATAATGTAAAATGTGTATTCCACAAGAAGAGTGGAAAAGCAGTATATATTTAATGAGGGGTTAAATAACAGGAGTCAGTATGACAGAGGAATCTAGATGTTCTAGTAAATGTATAATAAAGTCAGTATACAGGCACAGGGAATGGTTAGGAAGGCTGTTGGCATGTTGGTATTTCTCTGGGAATGAAATACAAATGTCAAGAAGTTTTACTGCAGCTCTACCAGGTGTTTGGTGAGATCACATCTGGCATACTGTGTAGAATTTTGTTGTCTATATTTGAAAAAAGTGATATTGCTTTAGAAGCAGTTTAGAGAAGTTTCACTTGACTAATTCCTGAGATGAAGGGCTTATCTTAAGAAAAAATGGTTGAACAAGTTAGGTCTATATCAATAGAAATATAAGGGGTGATTAGTGATCTTTATTGAAGCTAATAAGATCGTAAAGAGATTTGACCAAGTGGAAACCAGGAGGCTGTTTCCCCTCTTGTGGGGAAGGATAAAGAAACAAGGGGACATAGTTTAAGGAAAAGAAGTGTCCCTTTTATTGCCAAGATTAAGGGATTGTTTTCCAAAGTGTTGTCAGGGTGTAATTCTCTTTCCCATAGGGTAGTAAAGACTTAAAAAATTATTCATCACTGCATTTTATAGGTTTTTGTTGGAGAAAAGATTCCAGAGTTATAGGGTGCAGACAGGAAATGTAGATGAGGCCAGGACCAGATCAGCCACAATCCTTTTGACTTGTGGAACAGTCATTATCAGCCATATGGCCTTCTCCTGCTCCTAATCAACTTTGCTGCACATATCTGCATCTGAAGTTGTGAATATTTGGGCAAGAATACGATCCAAAGCTTTTGTGGGAATTGCAAGTTAAATGCAAAGAGAGTTGATTAAAATAGAAGGGCAGGTTGTTGTAGAGTTTAGATGACAAAAGTTCTGATTGCCTTAAGAATCGAAAAGACATCTCTTCACAAGAGACAAAACAGGTCTGTATTCCACTGCACTGGAGGAAGTATAGGCAAACGTGAATGCAGGTGAGTGCTATCTTCACACCAGTTCAGTTAGTTTCATGGAGAATCGCACAGCTCCTCATTTGACTCATTACTGACTCGACTTTATGTATTTAATTTTTCACAGTCATTGCCAGATTAGTGCAAAAAATACATGGAAAGTTAATTGCTGTTACTTATAACTAATCCTCTTTGTAGGTGATTTATCACATTGACATGCCATCTTTTATTTAGAATAATCCAACAAAAAGACTTAGGGCTTCACACACAAGTATGGTATTGCATCTACTTTCAGGTTCTGTATGAAATAACCATCTGCAAGTGAAATCTATCACCTGTTTGCAGATGCAGTTTTGTAACAGCCAGAGAGTATGCATGGAACACCTATGGATCTTGGCCTTCTGATGCAGCATAATTGCTCTTCCTCTTCCAAGCACTTCATAAAAGTGGGTACAAATTGAGAGGGAAAAAAAAGTGATGTCCATGAAGATGCCGAGAATAAAACAGAAAAAAACAATTTACATAAATGCTGAAAGGAATCTATATCCCAAAACAAATTCTGAATTAAAAAAAAGTGGGAAGATAATTAATCAATCTCCCTTTTATCTCTTTAAACTTGTTCAGTACCATATGGGCAGTCAGAAGCACTATTGACAAAGGGTTGCATTCTGAGCATGTAAAATTGGCGACAATATTATGGTCAGTGTAAGGAATGCATCATTTTGGAATCTGAAGTTATAATGACAGCTGATATTTTGATGCTCATCATCATGATGGTGTAAAACTCAGCAACTTGTGTCATCTGCACGTGCACATTTAAGCTCAGAAAAATTTAAGCTGTTGTCGGTGATACCCTGTTCTTTAATAGGGTATGCGGGTGGCGATCTTCATAGATTCAGAATGGAATCAATACTAATCATTATTTCTTATCTCTGGTTCTGGAAACTTTTTTATAATGTTGAATGTAATTTCCTGTACAATTGTACAGAAATTTAACTGTTCAATTTTTGTTTGAAATAAACTTTTGTATTGTTAAAGTTTACTATTTCAATGGCTGACTTAACTGAAATTTTGCATTCCAATGTCACAATTATTTTGCAGTTTTCATAATGATAAAAAGTAAGTTAAATTCCATTCTTTATAACTTCATGATTTACTGTTTGAAGGAATTCTTCAATGTGATTGGCTACTCATCTTGCTGTCTGCCATCACTGTTGCTGACTATCATAATCCCATATATAGTGTTCAATTTAAAGTCACCTCAGAATGGGAAGCAGGAGAAAAATGGGGTCAACTTGACAAACTGATACAAAAGACTTCAGCAAAACAGGACAATGATCATTTATTTCAGACATACATTTGGAGAAGAAGCCTTAACATTGAAATGTAAAGCTCGTTCTGTTGGGTTACAGAAGCTTTATGCAGATTACAATATGCATATCATAAATTCCACACTTCATTATCTATGCACTAGACATTATCAGGATTAACATTAAAGAAATTCCCAGCATCTCAAAATATGAAGGCCTTCTCCTGTGTCCCATGAACTGGAAAATAACTAATCTAGTTTATCATTACAGGACTTAGTGTTAGGCATAAGGATCTATCCCAGATGCAACTGTCTGAATACAACGTGCGCGTTTGTGGCTATTTCACAAACCTTATTATAATACTAAACTTGAATAAAACAGGAATTTCACACAATATATAAATATTGAAGCATGTATTTTAAGCATCTGTGTAACTATTGGGATTTATTCCAATGTTTCAGCACCTCTGAATGTTAAGAGTAAACTTGTCAAGTCACTTATAATGTATAATCCCCTGATACTTCTTGCATTTGAGCTATAAGATTTTGACCCGTTGTATGAGTACAGCAGGTATGAGTACAGCAGGTAATACTTTCTAGGGAAAGAATCAATTATTTCGGTCACCTGTTTTAAGAAACATAATAACTACCACTTATGCAACTGCATTGTCATTGAGTATTTAAGTATTGTTTTTAGTCTTTTAACTGGAGCATTCAAGTAATTTTATAAGTCTGAAATGTAGTCGGCGTGAATTTAAAAAATATAGACAATGGAAACAATTACCCTGTCAATATGTGGTAGTGCCAAAACGCTCCCATTAAGGCAGGGACAGGAAGGGTCTACTGTGAAATTCCTGGCCATTGGCAGGATGTTAATTAAGCTTTTAATGGGTCTGTTGACACCCATTATCCCTGAGCCCACCTCAATTTAGTAGTGACTATGATTAAACAGTTGGGTATGATTTTCTAATGCCTCCTGAAGGTTGTCCAACAAACTCTTCCCATTTTGCAGAGGCCTATTTAGGTGTGGTGTACTTCATTGTCAAGTATTCGGTGTCTTACTGAAGGATCCAGCATGTATGGGAGAGATGGGTGTAAAGTCGACTTCTTGACTTTGCCCTGACCGTCCTAAAGTCCCTCTGTTACCCTTGCTGGCTGATGAGTTTATTGCCAGCAGCTGCCACTGTTACCAGTGGCACTGACAACAGTGAGGCCAGTGGCTCTCAGCAAGTGGGATTTCTGCCACCTAGATATTCAATCCTAAAGAAAGCTTAACAGTAGTACTGTGTTCAAAGGGCACTCAACACTAATCAGACCTCCACCATGGAACACACAGGGGTTCCCAGTCAGATTTCTGATCAGTGCCATTTAAATTCTGCCCCATATGTCTATTTATATATGTGGTTATATAGCAACCAGAAGAAATCTCATTTCAATACTGCTCTTGACACATTTTTCAAATAAAATGCTATAGTAAGTAAGAGAAGTGTTCCAATGCAAAATAGTGAAGCATCCTTCGGTTACTTTGTTTTGATAACACTGGTAATCATAAAAGATTTCTTTTGGCCATTATTACTGAGTAAGTTAAATGTTCGTTTTGAAATAATGCTTTGAGAATTTTGTAGGAAATTGCAGATATAGAAAATCTTCCCACTGTTGTAAAGTTACTAATATATAGCAACCAGAAGAAATCTCGTTTCAATACTGCTAACCGACTATCTTTTAATGCCAAATAAAAGACAAAATGCTGGAAACATCGTGTCTCTTGGAGAATGAAAGAGTTAATATTTCAAGTGGATGATCTCATCAGAATTACCAGGTATTAATACTAGTAACAATTCATCGTTGCTTTATAGTACTCAGATCACTTACAGATTTCAGACAAAACAAACTTAAGAAATCACACGACATATTCTGCACTAAACCCATAAAAGGATCTTAATGAGATAAATTTAACAAGATAGATTGAGGGTTCTTTGTATGAATGTGAATATAACAAATTCTTTTAAATGTATAATGAATAGATTCCTTAAATTTTGTCCTAGATTTCATCTGATACGAGTTCATAAAGTGCTATCATAATATCAGTTACACACTTCACAATATTTGCTATCTGCAAGAATTTGTAACTATTTAATTGGGAAACTGTCACCTTTTATCATTTATTCTTTGAAGCGAAAAGGCACAGCCAGAAAATCTAATGTGGAATTGATGGCTGTATGGGGTGAGCAGTCACAGCTACATTGAGAATAATTGTGCAGATTTGCCGTTAAAGGCATCAGTCCTATAATATTGATTGCGTTCTAACAAAAAAAAATGAATGAATGATGATTATCAGCTGAAAGACATGTACACCAAGTGGAATATATCAAGTTCTTTGTCAGGAGGGACTGACATTAGAAATGATGCAATCATTCTCCCTTCAAACCAACTAGCATGGGTTCCAGCACCAGGAAATGCTCAAACAACTGTCAGCATGAGGTGAAAATACCTGTTCTACGTTTTAGCACCTGAGTTAGTGCCACTGTTATGATGAAAGTGAGTTATAGGACTTTAAATGAAAATTTGAGGAGAAAGTGAGGTCTGCAGATGCTGGAGATCAGAGCTGAAAATGGGTTGCTGGAAAAGCGCAGCAGGTCAGGCAACATCCAGGGAACAGGAGAATCGACGTTTCGGGCATAAACCCTTCTTCAGGAATGAGGAAAGTTTGTCCAGCAGGCTAAGATAAAAGGTAGGGAGGAGGGACTTGGGGGAGGGGCGTCGGAAATGTGATAGGTGGAAAGAGGTCAAGGTGAGGGTGATAGGCCAGACTGGGGTGGGGACGGAGAGGTCAGGAAGATGATTGCAGCTTAGGAAGGCGGTGCTGAATTCGATGGATTTGACTGAGACAAGGTGGGGGAAGGGGAAATGAGGAAACTGGTGAAATCCGAGTTCATCCCTTGTGGTTGGAGGGTTACTAGGCGGAAGATGAGGCGCTCTTCCTCCAACCGTCGTGTTGGAGGAAGAGCGCCTCATCTTCCACCTAGGAACCCTCCAACCACAAGGGATGAACTCGGATTTCACCAGTTTCCTCATTTCCCCTTCCCCCACCTTGTCTCAGTCAAATCCATCGAATTCAGCACCGCCTTCCTAACCTGCAATCTTCTTCCTGACCTCTCCGCCCCCACCCCAGTCTGACCTAACACCCTCACCTTTGACCTCTTTCCACCTATCACATTTCCGACACCCCTCCCCCAAGTCCCTCCTCCCTACCTTTTATCTTAGCCTGCTGGACAAACTTTCCTCATTCCTAAAGAAGGGCTTATGCCCGAAACGTCGATTCTCCTGTTCCCTGGATGCTGCCTGACCTGCTGCGCTTTTCCAGCAACACATTTTCAGCTTTAAATGAAAATTGTCAGTTTTAAAACATATGCAGAAAGAGAGATAATTAAGAAATCCTGTTATTACAACATTATAACAAACATTTCTTTTTGTTAAACCCTCTCACTGTAACATGCAATAGATGTACCAAATCAAAGCTTGGCAATATCTCAGTCTCCAAGGGTCATGTTCGAGTCTAATTATATAAAACTTTGCAACCTATCAGATCGAAATGCAGGCAAGCTTTCTGCTGTTTGCCCACTTAGGACTTCCCTGCACATCAGGCGTTGGATTCCAAGGCTGAGATTCTGCAAAGTCGTGGAGAGGACAGGGATCATTAAAAATGGGTGGTGGGACCCACATTCAGAGGTCCTACCCCAATTTTTCATAGATCCAATTTTACCAATTGGGGAAAGGGGGAGTAACATAGATCACATGATGAAAACTCAAATGAAGCAGGGACATTTATATACCAATGAAGCAAGGACCTTATCTTGCAGTGTATGTTGAATATTCAGATAGACATAAATATTCTTGAAGGGGTGCATAAGACCTGTGGAAGAGTTGCCAGCCTGTATCTGAGAGATGGAATAAAATCCATGCTGGCAATTTCAAAAGCTATTTGTTGACAAAACCCTAAGTGCTATCATTGTAGCATTATCACACATGCCTTACTTTCCACAAATATCATAGTGAAGGGATTGTAAATTTGCAGTTTGATAGCTCAAAATGGTAATGAAGGATTAGCTGTTTGTCACATTGGGTTATAGTTTAGGTAGTCATAGAGATGTTCAGCAAGGAAACAGACCGTTCGGTCCAACCCATCCATGCCGACCAGATATCCTAACCCAGTCTAGTCCCACCTGCCAGCACCTGGCCCATATCCCTCCAAACCCTTCCTATTCACATACCCATCCGGACACCCTTTAAATGTTGCAATTGTACAAGCCTCCACCACTTCCTCTGGCAGCTCATTCCATACACGTACCACCCTCTGCTTGAAAAAGTTGCCCCTTAGGTCTCTTTTTGATAAAGACTGTCACAGGCAGCGGGCAATGTCTGGACATTGCACACCCTGTTCAGGTGTGAAAACCTCAGAATTTCCTTTGCAATTTCACATAAGCAGACAGCCATCAAAATATTACATTTATATCTCTAGAAAACTTAACTATTCTAAAGAGAGTGAGGGGAGGGTCAGCAAAATAAGCACACCATACACATAAGCACTTTGGGGTAAAATTTCTGTAAGGATTCTCCAGATCTCCTAACGTTCAAATGTGGGATCCCCTGCAGAAATGATATTCTTTGAAATTTACCACCAAAACCAAGCAGAGTGTCATTATTGCCATGAATATCTGGAAATGCGTTGACGAGGCTGTTTGAAATGTCTGGCACTGGTCTCTTTAGTAGAGTGTCGTTTCCTTGTTCGGTTTTGCCTCAAAAGTTGATTCCGGTTTAGCTTTCTTCGCTCAGCATATAATTTGGCACGCTGCATGACACGCATCTGATTGGTATGTACCATACCACAATCTCCAAACAAAGTGGACATTCTTTGAGGGATATAATGAGCCACTGGAACAGCCCTAAAGAAAGTGGAGAGACATTTACCTGAACAGGTTTCAGAGTATTAATTGGGACAAGTTACAGTGTAACTACTTTAATATCACTAGAAAGGTAGCACATAGGAGAGCTATTTTGACTCCTAAAGCTGATTTGATATTAGTACATTTGAACTATATAAACTTTGAAGAATTTATGTAAAGTTAATGATGGAATGGAATCAGCTCAGGATTTTCGAAAGTCTGACGAAAACCGTTTACAATGTAATAGATTAGGTTAGATTTCCTACAGTGAGGAAACAGGCCCTTTGGCCCAACAAGTCCGCACCAACCCTCCAAAGAGTAACCCACCCAGACCCATTTCCCTCTGACTAATTCACCTAACACTGTGGGCAATTTAGTATAGCTAATTCACCTGACCTGTACACCTTTGGACTGTGGGAGGACACCGGAGCACCCGGAG